>NC_092059.1:1731458-1806458 GCF_039877785.1 Chaetodon trifascialis | reverse complement strand
GCACAGCAGCAGTGATGGGAAAAATCTGACTGTATTCAGTTCAGAGAGTTCACACTGAGACTGTCACCCTATGAACCACACACACACACACACACACACACACACACACACACACACACACACACACCATGAGCCCTGTAGGCTTCATCCTGCGGTCAGTCAGGAATGAATGTCTCTGTTGCTGTTTTCTTCTCTTTCCCCGTTTTTCTTCCGTCTTACATCCATCATGTCATGTTCGCTTCTCTGACCTTAAAAAATGACCCCAAATGACCCAAAAAGACACACAGAAGTGTTCGCACACGCACACACACACGCACACACACACGCACACACACACGCACACGCACACACACACACGCACACACACACACACTCTTCACCCTGTCAGCCGTGACCAGGCACTGAGGAGCGTCATGGAGGGCGGTACACCTGATCCACAGCAGGGTCCAGGCAGATCTCACTAGAGGAAGACTGTTGGGTTACCTGAGAGTGATCCAGGCTGATCTTATTGATTATTGATTGACCTTCTATCTGTGTCTTTTGCTGGGACAGCAGCAGGCTGTGAAGGGGACGCAGCGTCTTCTCTTTATATAGAGGGTGCTCAGCTGCACTTCAGGGGGAAAGTGAGAAAAGCTCAACTTGAAGCAAATGTCTTCTGACGCAGCGCGAGCGACGGCCAGCTGAGAGCCAGGCGCTCTCGTTTCGATGCGTACAGAAGCGCAGTTGAAGCGTGTTTCCAGGACAGCAGTGTTCATCAGCGCTGCGAGCTCTGGCACCAAAACAGCTTCAGTTATTCTATGCTGGAGAAAAGTACTGTGAAAGAGAAATGAAGAGCTTTGTGTGTCGTGTGGCGGCTACAGCTACACCACACTGTAGGTTAGGAGCTCGGTGCAGCGACACGCTGAGCTGCAGCTTCACGACGACTTTGCGTCCGCATGTGTGAACACAGCGTTACTCCTGATTTCTGCCCTCAAACGTGCTCACTAACTCACTTGCTGACTTTTGGGGCCTGCGGTGAAGCCAGAGCTAGTTGTGCACCTGTTTGTTCCACTGAATGCTGCAAGTACAAGTCTTTTATACAAGGCTGTGTAAAATTGGATGGTGAAACACTGCTGATATGGTACCTTTCTCTGTTTTGGACTTGAGGTCAAAGGTCAGCACTGTGAGGACAATGTGCAGTTAAAGCTCTGCATGAGTTTACTTCACTCTTGAGAGCAGATCCACTGATTACAGCGATGAGATGTTCTCAGTCACTAATTTCAGCTCGGAGTCATTTTAGAAAATCCTCTGTCTTCCCCAGAGTCACAGAAGAAGATCAATATCTGTTTCATGTGTGCGCCCAGTAGACGAAGCTCTGCAGTGTGTTTAGCCCAGTTTAGCACAAAGACTTGGTGCAAAGGGAGAGCTGCAAGTCTGTATGAAACAAGTGAAAATACATCTTTCATTAATAAAAGAGAAGATCTTACACACAAGAAAATATGGCCCTAATGCATGAAGAGCACAGTAAAACAGGCTGTTAAAAGCTATCAGACTTGCCTGTATGTACCTAAACACACATAAACCCGAAGCATCTGCAGGGCCGTTAAAAAGCGTAATCAAGTTTAAAGCAGAGATATTTCACCAGTTTTTTAATGGGCCATCCTGCAGAGCTCGACGAATGTGTTTAATCTCCACAGCCTCGTGTGTTTGAGTGGAACAATCGCAGCGATGTTCCTGAAGCTGACATCAAACTGCTCGCAAAACTGAACATTAAATGCACACAAAGTTATCGTCGACGTTTTCTCACACAAGAGCAGTAAACACATTCAGCGCGGTGATGTGTCCGGAGGAGGCTTCCATGTGGAGTAAAACTTTCCTTCAGTTGTAGCTGCAGACGATCAGCTCACGTCACGTCTGCTTTTGACTCTTCAGCACTCAGACAGAATCTTTTCCTTTGTGATTCTGAAAGAATAAAAATCTGATTCAGACTTAAAGGAAGTTCATAAGGAGTTCATTCCCACCCTCAGGACCGCAGCTGGGTGAAGCCAGCGGGGGCCCTCGGGGCAAAAAACGAGCTGTGGGCACCTATTTTATCGTGTTGCCTTCAGGTACCCCTCAGTGCGCACAGCCCACTGTAAGCGACGACCACTCATGACTCCTCTTGTGCTGGATTGCTGTGATAATCCAGTCTTGGTCAGCACCTGAGAAAAGCTGCAGTTGTCTTTTTATTTTAGTTATTTCAATCCTATCCCGTTTCCATCATTGCTCTGGAGCTTTCAGCCTGTGTCCAGTTGTAGATTTTTGTCTTATGTTTATGTGACGTTGAAGCCGTCACAGACGAGAAGTCCTTAAAGTGCTCAGAATGAAAACCTGAGCACGTTTGTGTGTGAAGTGTTTGGACTGACCGACTCACTGTTGAGTCACTGCGGTTTAAGAGGTTTATTCTTCTTGTGTTTTCAGTTCGAGTGTGTGTGTGTCATGTGTTTGTGTGCGTGTGTGTGTGTCTCACGCTCAGCTGATTGTTGCTCACCTGCTTCAGGTATGTGAAAACAGTCGAGTTCATCACACTGAGGATCGTCTGTCACCTGCGCTGCTGTCAGACGGTGGATGATTGTGGTTGTTCTGCAGAGTCTGTCGCCTCTGACATGCAGCACCGCCTGTGTGTGTGTGTGTGTGTGTGTGTGTGTGTGTGTGTGTGTGTACATAACGCTGAACTCATAGCTTATGATAAACTGAAATCATAAGACCAAAAACCTTCTGACTGTTGTTTTGTCATTCCGTCTTTCTTTAACTTGAACATATCTTCATCTCACACACACACACACACACACACACACACACACACACACGCACACACACACACACACACACACACACACACACACACACACACACACTCTGATCTTATCAGTGTTTGACCCTGTCCTCATCCTGCTGGAATGTGTAAACCCTCCTGTGTTTCTGCATGAATCAGCAGACCCGTGACCGTCTGTGTGCGTGTTCCTGTTTGCTGATTAATGTGCTGCTTTATGAGCTCGTATAAAAGCAGCTCCAGGAGGAGATGGCTATCTGTGTGAGTGAAGGATGGACACTGTGGCCTTCTTATCGATGCAGTGAGAAACAGTGGCTCTGCTGTTTGCCTTCACATTTTCACAGTTTTAACATGATCGTCTCCGATGGATCAGAGCGTGCGTGTGCTCGCAGCTCCCAGTGAGCCTCCATTTCAACCATTTCAACCATTTGACAACATGCAAAGTTTGATTTTCCTAAAACTTTGTTCTTCACATCAGTTAGCATCATTTCCTGCAGAGGCTTCTCTCTTAACCCTGCTAGTCATTTGTGCTGCTTTGTTTGACCTTCACACCGTGTGTGAAACCTGGTGGCGACTCCTCGTTTGACTTTTTCATGGACGCTGAAAGCAGAAACGGTTTTCACCTTTCCCCCCAGAGCCTCTTGTGTCTCGTGTCATGACATCACATTGGGATGTTTCTCGGCTTCATACAGACACAGTGAGCAGAAGCAGAAGCAGAACATAAAATGCCTCCTTTAATTTCAGCTGCATTATGTCAGATTATCTCTAAATTTGATTCTGTTTGGCTCTGAGTAAATGCTGTAATCCACCGCAGTCGATATCAGATCCTGTTATTTGGTCATGAGGATAATTACTTCAGGTTGGAGCAGAGATGCTGGCTGCTGCCATGGTAATGTTGAATCTGATGATATGACCACGTTAACACATCAGCTTTGGGTTTATCAGACATTTGTTTATTCCCAGGGAAAGAGCTTTTCAAAGCGGCACATTGATGTAAATGAGAATCGTTGTTTTACAGCTAATTCTCTCTAACGGTCTCTTTAGTTTAATCACTTCTATTGGATTAGCCGGCACCAACTTTTCCACCAATCAGCTGGACTGTGTTGCAGTGTTTTGCCTTAGAATTGCTCGTTGGACTGAATCAGAGCGCTGTAATGCTGGCGAGAGCAGATGATCACACAGCTTTTGTAGTGTAATGAGATTCTTACTGGAATGTCGCCGCAGACACAAAACACACACATCGCTATCAGGCAGTCACAATGCACAGAGGTGAACAGCGGGCTTCTGTGTGTTAGGTTAGCGCAGCTTCATCTGATTAAACCATGCTGCCGTCATTGTGTATGAACAGGGGATTGATTCTGTCCCTCAAATTTCCTGTGGCCCAGGTTCAAGTTCAGTCAGAGTGCGTCTTCTTCACGGCCTTGGACGGCGAGCGGTACCAGACGGCCTTTAGCTGAAGAGACGGGTCCTTCGCTGGGTCAGCGAGCCTCCTGAACAGCTGCAGATGTGGCGTACCTGTACATTCAGATTCCAGATAAGAGACACGCTCGGCGTTCTGCCGTGAAAGGCCTCGCCGCCCCGACCTCAGCAATAATCTGAAACATCAAAGAGGCCTCGGCTTTCATCCTCTTCTTCTCCTTCGTGGAAGGTCTGTGTCGCAGACGGCGGGGACGCGTGCAGGCGTCTGCGATGTGACGACCTTGACCGACTTAGATTGAAACTTTTTGAGCAGGAAATTGTTCGAGCGCAGCCAGGACTGACCTCGACCTGCTTACACTGCCAGAAGTCACTGAAAACTCTGTCGATGCTGCTTTGAAAAGGTTCCTGTGTTTACCATTGGTCAGTGTTCACATTGTAGACCAATCAGAACGACTGTTAGCACGCCTCTGAATAATTAAATGCATCTGATTTACTTTTATTTACTTGTTGTTATTTATGTGCTAAGTGGGATAAATCAGAGCTTTCATAAAAATCCTCGTTTCGCACTCAGAATTATAACTTTAATGTTTATGTGAAGTCAAAAGCATCATCGTGGAGCCTAGCTAGCTAACCACCATTAGCATGCTAGCATCTGCAGTTAACATGTCTTCTTTTGGCAGCTAAAGTTTAACACCACATAATGGGCTTTAATGTTAGATGTTGGATGTACAAACACGCTGTCTTGTTTCTATCAGCAGCACGTCTGACAGCTCGGCTCAGAGGCTGATGAAGATGCTGGGAAGAGGTTCACCGCTGCCTAAAGAGGAGAAATGTGACACCTGGAGACTCTGCGGTTTAAAGGCGTTTTCCCTCCTGACTCCCTGACGTGAACCGGTGATCAGCTTACGTTCAGGACTCACCTGGTGAACGTCTACAGTGATGCTGCGTGCAACAGGGGGCTAATGATAAGCTAGCAGCTGATGCTCAGCTAAAGCCTGAACACACGCCGACAGCTCGTTAAACACAGCGTTAACAGAACACACTGTGGGATTTTGGAGGTTTTGGGGTGTTTAAAGGACCTGTGACGGATGTGACGGCTGAGTAACAAAAGTCAAGGAGGACATAATGTAAGCATTTTAGCATTTTTAGCCCAAAAACCAGGATGTAAGACCGACCCTGTCATCCCTCTGTGACCATGCTGGCTCTTGCAGCCTGATCTGGGACCCATATGTTATCTTTCTGTATCTTATTGTAAAAAATACATACTGATGCTGCATATCCTCAAATCCTAAAAATGACTTGGGTCGACCTTCAAACAGGAAATACAAACTGTTATCCACCTACATCGACCGTGCCATCCAGTCTCATCCAAGCCAATCAACCATCCCTGCCAAATGGATCCTGTGTGAGATGCAGCAATCCAATAAGTAGACTCTGCTCATGACTATCGACCCGGCCTCAATCCATCCATCCATCCATCCATCCATCCATCCATCCATCCATCCATCCATCCATCCATCCATCCATCCATCCTTTCATTCATCTGCCCATCTGTTGACTGATCCATAGCCAGCGACAAAGCCTTGATTAGACTGATGGATCAAGCGTGGAGAGGAAATTGGTCATGGGTGTGTGTTTATGTGGAAGCCTATGGGGAGATGAGAGGTAGAAACCAACAGAAGACAAAGAAGAAGAGAGTTGATGGAGAGAGAAAGAGACGAACCAGTCGAAGAAAAATCCACCTGAACCTGTCGATGCGTCACACGCAGACACGTACATGAAGTGATAATCAATAATGAGTGTACACACAGGTGTGTGTGTGTACATGTGTGTATTTCTGTGCGCCTGTCTTCAGGTCACGGTGGTTAAATGTGAAGCTGAGTCTCTGCAGTCTGTGTGTGTTGAAACATCCTCGTTACGCTTCTCTGGTTTAAAGGACGTGAGACTTTTCGGACCAGATGCTGAAGCGAGGAGTTGATCGGCACCGTCGACCTGACGAGAGAAAAACGTGAAGGCTCAGAGAAAGTAGAAGGTGAGAGTGAGACGGAGAGTTAAAGTTTGCACAGAGAGGCAGAAACAGAGCGAGAGAGGATTGAATTGATCGGAGGATTTCTCGTTCCCGATCCCTCAGTAATGACGCCGCGCTGGCCGCCGCCCCAGAACACGACTCTGCTTCATTAGGCGTGATTAAAGCCGCCCTGCTGACCGAGGCCTTCCTGCCCGGCACACCTCACCTGACCCCTCTGACATAACTCGACCCGGCAGAGCCAGGCCTCGGCTGCCTGATCTCACTTTGGTCTTAACACGATTTCTGAGCTGCGTCATTGGATATACTGGCTGCTACAAGCTGAAACACAAGCTCTGCTGTACTGCCGTCTGATGAAGTGCTGACAGATCCAGCAGACAGAAAGCAGCATTAGCATTCAGTTTGAGGCTTCTTTGTTTCACCTTTGAATGAAACCTTTGAGCTCAGGTTTGGTTCCCACCAACCCCTGAGAAAAACATCTGGCTCCACTTTCTTCACCTCTAACTGTTACTGCTGGAAATAAGGTTGATGAGAGTCTGATACCAGGCTGTAGAAACCAAAACTGTGAGCTCAAAAGAGGCTGAGAAACATCCATAATCTCTGCGGCTTCGTCACTTCAAGCTCCACCTTTTTAAAGGCGTCATTTGGTGCATTGTTGATAGAAAAATGAGCATCAGTGCAGCTTTAAGATCATCAGCAGGAAAAGACTTAAAGAACTTTTAGTGGGAACCTCTGCACACCAAAACAGCATCTTAAGTGTGTGAACAGACCAGAAAGCAGTGAAATGCGTTTGCATGTCCTCGTGAGGTGGTGTCAGAGTCTTGGTGATGTAGTTTGCTGAGGTGGCGATCTTACAGCAAAATCCTACTCAGCAGGAACGCGGTCACGCTAGCCAGCTGTGATAGCGCATCAAGCTAGCCGGCTCGCTTGGCTCGGGTCACGAACAGCTCTGACGTGGCATTTGGGCTGAAAGGACGCCTGGATGGAGGGGCCAGACAGATCCTGGTTTAATAGTGTAATCAAGGGGTCTCTGATGTCAGACCAATTTTCTCGGTGTCTGAAACAAATAAAAAGCTGCCGTTGTTTAGCAGAAAGCGACTGTCTGCATTCTCAATTATAGATTAAATATAGCCGTTCTTGATTTTGTGTGGATGGCCTATGGTACATTCTTAGTTATTTGTGCCCAGATTATGTTGGTTTGATTCTTCACAGCACTGAATAATGAACCCAGTGACTTAAAAGAAGTCATGTGCGCTCCTTCAGGACAATCGCACCATTTTGCTGTTAGCGTGGGAACGACAGACATATCTCAACAAATGTGTCCTAAACAAGCCGTTTTTGTCACTGTTGCCTCCGTCCACTCTTTGAAGTCTGGAGTAACTCATGACCAGCCTGCACATTGTCAGGATTCATACGTACACTATGTGCTTTATTGACCCTGCTCTACAGACCTAAATATTGTCGTTGTCTGGCACAGAGCAGTCACACAGAGCCCTGCTTGTGTTTTTAACTAACAACAAACCAGACAAGATGCTCGCTGACTCCCTGAAGTTAGCTGGTGTTCAGCCTGAAAAAGATGACAGTGTGTCATTTTCCCATGTGCATGCATTGAGAAGTATAAATTAAATAGAAATGAGCAGATTTTATTGTGGAGACCACTTCACTGTGCCATATAAACAGCATTAACTAGCATGTGTACAGTGATTATCTGCATCCACAGTTATGAAGCTGCCAGCAGCTAAAGCAGCGTGAATGATCTCCTCAAATGTAAACAAATATAAGGTTTTTTTAAGAAATGGGACTCGGGTGTAGCCCACAGCCAACCATAAATGTATTATAAGAACTGGATATCACAAAAAAACAACATGGTGCAAATACAAATTTCCCATCCAGCCCAGAAGCCAAAGAGGCGATGGGGTTTCCTGGTTGTGCTTTGAGATGAAAAAAGCTCTGGGAACGTTTTCGCACATATGAAACCTTCACGGTTTGAAAACAAAGAAACAGTTGTAATTTACCTTGTTTGCAGTCGGAGCTGTCCTGGTCTCTTTTATAATGGTGGTCTATCGGGAAATGGCTTTTGGGCTGTGGGGAGTTTTCTGTTGCAGTACCACTGTTGGCCACTGGCACAAAATGCCAACAAAGCTGACAGACTGCAGGGACTCCGGCTCCGTTAATGCATCCATGCAGCAGACAGACTCACTCCATGGCACCACCACACTTCCTAATCCTTAATCCATAATCAGGGTAACCTAATCAACGAAAATTTCATCTTTATGTTTGACACCATCACTGCAATTTTTGACAGTGCGTGCTCTCAGGACATGTTAAATATTTCATTACATCCCTGGAACAGCGACTCTCCCCTCTGCTCACCTGTGTGCAGGCTTATCAATCGATGGCACTTCAGCGTGTCCTCACTTGCACTCATTTAAGATCTGTGACGATTCGTCTATAAGCTTCCTAATAGAGAAAGAAACAGGCAGAGGTTCAAGGCCGACGTCCTGTTCCTGATCATGGTGCTTCTTGTTGTGAGTGCACGTAAAAAAAAAGACAGCTGGACAGCAGTTTCAGATGGATTCACCAAAACCACCGTGAAAGTCAGTGAGGAAGAAGAAGCTTGGCTCTGTGTAATTTCCCCAGTGTGAACGGCAGCCTGCTTCATAATTGGCCAGTGTTACCAGTGTCTTTTGTGCCAGAAGTGCAAACTAATATAACACATCACCATTTTCATGATTATCACCAGCACAAATCCCAGCCTAATAAAAAATAGCACCCTCAAATTAACAAATTACAATCTGCTCTTCTGGAATCAAATTGTTTTACGCTCTGATGCCCCTCCACCCACACACGCACACACACGTGCGCGCACACACACACACACACACACGCGCACAAGAAAAAGTGTATTAATATCTTTTCATGAACCTTGGTCCCATGGCAACACCAAATTTGCTCTGTCTGGGTGTTGGGATGATCGAAACCCCCAGACAAATCACCGCACGATAACAGGCCTGAGCGCTGCCGAGTGAAGAGGTCATCCGCTGATATTAATGGCCTGCTGGTTTACTAGCCTGTGGTGATTGGTTAAGTTTATTCAGGCATTAGTTAGAGGCGCAGATCAATGGGATTTAACAGCCGTTTTGACTCCAGAGGGGGGCAGATGGTGCATATGGTGCAGAGTGGGTGAGAGGTGTAGGATGGGATGAGGAAGGTGAGGGGCGGAGAGGAAACGAAAAGGAAGATAAAGAGGAGCAAATGGAGCCACTGTCGGAAGATTAAAGATAAAGAGAAAGCAGGTCAAGGAGGAAGAGGAAGAAGAGCGACCGGGGGAGGAAGGTTAAGAGCAGGAACGGGGAAGGACGGAGATGAGGAGGAAGGTTGCAGTGAAAGATGGAGGACAGGGACGACGTCCTGCGGCGCCGTGTGGTTTGTCCTTTGCTGATCTGCAGGCAGGCTTCTTATCTGCTGTTTTGTCTGCGTGGCGGACATTTTTTTTAACTGCAGCTGAGTGACGTTTGAGTGACCCAATCCCACATTTACAAGCCGGGACTCCTTTAGATCGTCCAGTAAGAGCAGAGTCAGTCAGTTATACTTTGTGTGCACTTACTTCAGTTGATTTTGGTCCTGCAGTCAGTTTTAGTCTTCAGTTATTCAACAGTTTCTGGGGAAAATCTGATAATTCTGCCCGTAGACCTCAAAAAAATCTCTGAAAACTGTCCGATCTCGCCTTGTTCTCCACTCCCCCAAACTACAATGGTTCATTCTCTGAAAGCTTGAAACGTGCTCCGTGAAACAGTCAGTGTGTCAGAGAGTACGAGGGAAGGTCAGGGTGAGCATGCGACCGTGAGTGATTTTAAGGGAAATGTGGTTCGTCTGCGATGGACCAGTCAGTGGGTGTTTTTTAGCCTGGTTCCAGATTCATTGACCACATATCAGATTAGTTCTGGGATTCATTTCAGTTCATGATCAGTGAAACATGAAGCATGATGTCAGAATGGATGACAGGAAACAGCGCTTCAGTGCGATCATCAGGTTTTCCACTGGAAACCTGGACTTTACATTTTAAAGCATAAATCAAAATGTCTTCCTGTCTGTCTTTTGTCCTCTCAGATCCGGCTTCAGTGGATCTGGACCAGTACGATGTGGTCTCGCTGACTGATGCTCTCAGAGGTTTCCTGCAGGATCTGCCGGCCCCCGTGATCCCCGCCACAGTCTACAGCGAGCTGGTCTACACCGCTCAAGGTACAGCGCGGGACACTGCAGCACACACCGAATTAAACTCTATTAAAGGTTCAGTTCACTCAAACCAGGACCGTTCGATCCCCGGCTCCTCCGGTCTGCATGTCCAGGTGTCCCCGTGTAAGACGCTGTGTCGTCGGGGTGTGAATGGATGAATGTGGCGTGTGCTGTAACATGCTGTGAATGATCAGCGTGGACATATCAGACTCAGAATCAGCGTTCCTTCATTGATCCCTGAGGGGAAATTGTTTTGTGTAGCAGTTCTCCATACAAAATAGAATTATAGATTAGAATAAAATTAGAAAGAAAGAACGAGAAGGAATATATATATATATATATATATATATAAAGGCAATATAAAAAGAAACAGAATATTAATACTAAGGATATATGTAAATAAGAAATATACAAATATACAGAAATATACCACACAATAAAATGTACAGCAATAAAACAAGTATTTTTACTATATACTATATACTGAGCAATTGGATGTGCAAATTGAGATGGAAAGTATATATTAGAATTACACTATATGCTGAATATTGAGTGTGCAAAATTGAACTAGATGTGCAGAAACTGAAATTGTAAAATATACAGCAGAAATGAACAGACCAGACAGTGAAGTCCAAGGGCCACTCAGAGGGAGGAGTTGTACAGGTTGATGGCCACAGGCACGAATGATTTCCTGTAGCGTTCAGTCCTCAGTTTTGGTAGTTTGAGTCTTTCGCTGAAAGTACCTTTACCTATCAGTGTCTCTAAGGCAGCGCAGCTGTCATGATCGATGTGTGTGAACCTTGAGCTGCATTTTAGATGTCACTTTTCATCATGAAAAAGAGGCTCGTTAGTCGACTGGTACTCGGTTGCAGCATAGCTGTTGATAATTCGTCAACTTCTCTGTGGACTGTTTCCATTAAAACTTCTTCTACAAAACCAGTCAACAAAACTGGTGAAGTTATGATCCGTGGATTATTAATTGGGATAAGCATGTTGCTGAATATCTGTTCTCCTATAAATCCCAACTAGTGAAGGCCAAGGTAAGTTTTGGGAAGCAGAACTACCAACGCAGCTATGACCCACATAACATTTGAGAGTTTTCCTGTAGCTAAAAGCGGCGTTTTCATGGCTGGTGTGAGTTTCGGCCTGCAGCTGCATCCTCAGTCATCTGCTCTCCGCTCTCACGCACTGCAGGCTTAAACTCTGGAGCTCAGGCTGAGCTCAGGGTGGTTTTTTTTGCTTCTGTCACTTGGCATGAGCGCCGACACCCGTCACACCTGACAGATTTCAGCCATATCTGGATGTAAAGACGACAAGGCTGTTCCCTCTCGTCAGCGTCAAATTTCCTCTAATCTCCTGACAGCTTCGGGATTATATAAAAACAGACTCCGAGCTGAAGCGTGGCTTAGCGCCAGGTCCTCTCGCTTTTCTCATTTTCTGTACAGCTGACCTGCTTGTTCACCCTTTCACCTGCCGCCCACCTCGCCCAGCGGGCCCCCCTCCCTCCAGCTTTTAGGGACTCTCACACTCCCATCTATTTTTAATGAACCCTACCTCGACATTCGGCGTTTCGTGCTTCGCGTGGGTGGTGTGCGTGCCGGCGTGTGGAAGACAGATGAACGGACAGACAGGTGTGTTTGAGCGCTGTGCACGTCAGTGGGCGTTTGTCCGGGCGGAGGCATCGTCTGAGCTGCAGGATGTTTGCAACCTCCTCCCAAAATATTACTTGGCTAAGCTCCTCGACATGATCTCCAACTGAAAACCCCCTCAATTATGTAAGTGCTTTTCTCTCTCTCTTGGTCCTCGTCCTGTTAAGTGACAGCCCTTTTTTATTTTACTTATTCATGGAAACATTTTAAGTCAGGATAAACCACTTTGAGAGGCTGCATCAAGTATTTTGCGCAGGTTGTCTGAGGTCAGGCCCGCTGAAATTTAACTTCTTATTTAGGAAAGGCTCACTTGAACAGAGTGATTCCTGTGAAATCTGAGTATTATAAAACACGTCTGAAGCATTTGCTTTGTACAGTGAGGATAAGTCACGCAATAATATTTGGAGATCCCTGAAAAATAAGCTGTTTGCTGGAGGCCAGTGGTGAGAACCTTCTCTTCAGCTGCTCTGTGCTTCAGTCCGCCTTCAGGTCTGCATACCAGAGGTTTACTGGATTATTCCTCATATAGCTGCACATATTCAGCTACAATATACGAGGTGCCTCAGGTGCCAGTCAGAACTTTTTATGTGTTTTCACTCGTCCTCAAACCTCAAATCATGAGAGTAAGAGGCACAGAAACTGTGGCAGCTGAAGGAAGACATCGTCACTCTTCTGCAAAGCTTTGATTGAAACTTGATTGAAAGCTTTGGGAAACTAAAGCAAGGCCACAATTACTGAAAAATCCTCATATTCAGGTTTCAGATGCTTCGATTGTTGTACTATAAGTAGGACTGACACTAATTATTTGCATTGCTTATTACTTATTTGTTTATTTATTTGTTATTTATTTCCATTAATTGATTAATTTTGGCCAAGAAGAGTAAAAATTGCATCATAATGTCCAACCTTTAAATGACTTGTTCTCTTCAGCCAAAAGTCCAAAAGTCAAAGATATTTCATTCAAAATGATGCAAAACAATTAAAAATATATTTGATTGATAAATGGCTTAAAGGATTAATTGATCATTAAAATAGCTGGTGCCTCTTACTGTTTCAGTGACCCGCCAACATTTCTTGTTGGTTGTTCTTCTTGTCTGTCGACACAAACTCTGCCTTCACGTTTATGCTCATATTAAACACCGTTAGAAAGCTCAGACTCCCGTGAATCGATTGATCAAAAGCACTTCAAGACACAAACACAACAGGAGGCTCAATAAACACCAACAGCAGACAAACGACCGTTTTTGGAATTCAAGCAGCATCGAGGCAACTCGCCGATGAGGCGATGACGCCTCTCAGTGATGCACAGATCGATAACACTCCAACACAAACGGTCCAAAACCGTGAACGTACTCCAGGTGGTTCAAGAACAGCTCTCAGTTTACTTTGGTACGGGACTTTAGGCTCCTTTGTACTGGAATGCTAATTAATAGACGACTCGTTTCATCAATCGCTGCGACAGCTCGTCAGTCAGACACTTTCCTTGACAGTTTATTTATCCAGTCAAGATTTGGCAGAAAAGGTTCTGCTCGTCGAGAACCCTTTCAAAGATTTTGCTGAGAATGAAGAACGATGAGAGAAGCGCCCTGAATGAACTCATCTCAGTAAAGTCTGAAATAAGGTGAAGCAGGCGGAGGTGGTTTGAGTGGCAGCACACAGCAGAGAGCAGAGAAATAATGAGCAGAGGCAGGTTATAATGGCCACCTGAGTGCGTATGATTGGATGTAACCCAGCTCGGAATAAAAGCAGATGAATGAATGGGCAAGAATGAAGCAGCTGATGTAACTTCAGTGCTTTATTTTTGCAGCTTTTTGTGAAGTAAAATTCATTTCCCTGCATTTTATTTCTAAGTTTAAATCTTTGCTTCGCAGCCACATCCAGCATGTTGATAGGAATTAGTCTATAATTATATAATAATAAACAGTATCATCTGCAACAAACTGGACTACAGGGCCTTTTTATATCTGTATGGATGGAAAAAAATGGTAGAAATACACATAAAATGTTGGTTTTAAAACACCTTCTCAACCCTGCTTGTCTACCAATGGGCCAGTCATTGTCCCCCCATGGTAAATTTGGGGAAATGTGGGTCAAATTCCCAGTTAAAACTGAAAGCTGTTTTTAGAAGCTAAATGAAGCATAAATGTAGGTTTATGTGCGTCGTCACAGTCAAACTCCATTTAACCCTCGAAGTCGTCCAGTCCAGATCTTCATTCTGTTGTTTTTTTCAGTAACAGAGTAATTACATTTGTTGTCATCAGATGGATGTAATCCTCCCATAATCCTCCTCTCATCTGTCCCTGCAGCACGCTGACCACAGTCAGCCTTTTGTGACGTGGCCTGTGCCGTCTTTCGCTTCTCTTTTTTCCAGCGTTTTTAAAGAGATGATGGTGATGCGGTCACATGAGCGACTGCAGAGGGAGACGAGTGAACGTGATGCTGTTTGCTGTTTGAGCAGGAAGTTACAGCCCGACTTTCCTCTGCTGACGGTTTTATTTCCTCACCGTCACCGTTCACGCCTCCTTCTTCCTCCTCGTCCTCCTCGTCCTCTGTCTGCCTTTGGTCTCTGAGTCACTAATCTTAATAATTTAATCTGGGACCTTCAGCACTTCCTCCCTTCTGCCCTTTTTCTTTCTATTCATTCCTCGTCCTCACCCCCTGCCTCCCTCCCCCGTGACTATTTCTTATCCTGTCCCTGTCTTTACTCATTCATCAGTTTTGCGAGAGTTAGTTAACCCTAATGGTCCCAGCGAGGTCATCGTCTGCGAGGACAAAGGCCAGCTGTCTGAGTCTGACTGACCACTGTCCATCTGGAGCTTCAGAGCAGAGGCCGACGCCGGACGGGACTGCGCCGACAAACTGATGCCTTTAACACGGACCTGACCAACACTTCCATCTTACCGCCTAATCAATCTGAGACTTTTCCAGATTATTCTGAGAGTTGGCGTCCACACCAGCAGCTCTGTGGTGGTCTGCAGCAGCCGTGGTGTTCGCCATCGTCACGTTTTAGTTTACCGTTAGCACTTAAAGTAAAGCGCAGCTGAGGCTGATGGGAATCTTGTTAGTTTTGCAGAAATGATCCTCTGGGGAACATGACTGACTCTTCAGAGTTTCATCACCCAAAGCTCTTGAGGTACTGGACCCATCGACGAGCAGCAGACCAGCAGCCTGCAGTACGACTGCAGGTGTCAGTCATAAATCTTTCCAGGCTCTAAATTTGCCTCCTGTTTGGCCTGAAATAGACCAGAATGGCCGACCGTCGTCTCTGCCGTCTGTCTGAGGGTCCGACATGTTCAGATGCTCCTCAGCTGAATGATACCGTGAGCAATCCCTCAAACTCAGCATCGCTTCTGCTGACCAGTCATGAAAATCTGTGCGTCCAAAATCATCATGCATTACACTGAACTGACTTCCTCCTTTCTCCAAAGCAACTTAACATAAATGCAGCCAACATTCAAATGAGCAAGAGCTGGATGTCAGCGACAGCGACTTTATTCATCGCTCTGTTTGCCTGCATGCTTTTAATAAATGGGACGTTATGCTCGTTCAGGCCATGGTGTGAAAGAAGTGTGGAATAAACCATCAGGAGAGAGAAGCTGAGGCGGTTTTCCATCAGTTCTGTGTTTTAGCAGAAGTGTCAGGATTCAGAGGTGAAGCAGACGGAAACATTGTTAATTTTCTTTGATTAGATAAAACGCCTTTAATTGAGAATTATCTCCAAACGAGACCCGAGGTGAAGCCTCTCTCGACACCCCCCCACCCCCCCACCCCCACTGTCCAGTTGTCCAGTCTCCCAGAGTCCCGTGGGGCCAGATGGATGGGCCAAGTTCCCTCTCCAGCCTTGACCTCTATTGACCAGCGGGGTCAACCGCAATCCATAATAACAGAGGGAGGAGGTGTGTGTGTGTGTGTGTGTGTGTGTGTGTGTGTGTGTGTGTGTGTGTGTGTGTGTGTGTGTGTGTGTGTGCGCGCAGTAGTCGTCTATGATCAGTAGTGGTCAGACAGAGAGCGAGAGGTGACTTCCATGACCCCCATCAGGCTGCAGCAGATTGTCAGCCATCCATCACCGCCCACCTGCCCACCCAAAACACACACACACACACACACACACACACACACACACACACACACACCTCGTGTCCCCTGAACTTCCTCGAGTCTCACACGCTCCTGCACAGCAGCCAATATGATTTTAGAAATGTTTTACAATCCCAAAATGTCAGCTTTTCTACATAACAATTCATATTTTAATATTTTATGTAAATGTTTCACTTCTAATCTGTAATTTCATCATATCAAACCCCCATTTTTAAGTTATTAATGGACATCATTTTTCATCAATAGATGAATAAATGACTGTATAAAACATGGATGTCGTCTCTGTGACGTCACTGTGAAGCTCCAGGTGTCGTCTCAGCAGCGTCTGACTCCACCAAAGCCAAACAAACATTTTTTATTTCAGGTGGAAAGTTGCCCATTTTAACATGGAGGTCTATGGGGAATGACTCGCTTTTGCAGCCGGCCTCAGGCGGCCTATCGAGGACCTGCAGTTTGCGGCTTTTTGGCGTTGGCTTCGTCGCTCGGCCCTGATGTCGTCACCTCTGTTTTAGCTTCCATTGTTTCTGGCAGAGTCGGCCTGTGTGGGCTTTAAAGGCGAGGGCTTCACAGGAAGCGAAGCCTGGACGCTCTGGACATTATTCAGACAAAAGCAGTTGAATGCACAGATTCACCTAACGTGACACCTTTGACTGGATTCTTCAAACAGGACCTGATGAATCCTCTCACAGCGCCGTCTGTTTGGCTGCTCAGTGAACACACACATCAGCTTCTCCTCTGCAGGGAGAAGAAGAAGCGTCGGCCATATTTTAAAACAATCTTTACTGAAAAGCCAGAATAAACAGCAGATTTCACACCATCCAGACATTCGGGTGGTTAAATATTAAAGAGGAAGAAACAAAAAGAAACAAACAGAGATGATGTTAGAGGCAGTTTTTCATGTGTGTGTTTTCAGGCTGTTCAGATAAATCCAACGAAGGAAAGTTTGGACTTTGTTTTAAAAACCCAACTTAAAAAATCGGATTTAGTTTGATGTAGCAGCCGCTCGAGGTTTGTTTCCTGACTGCTACCCGGGTCATTAGATTGAAATTACACAAAACCACTTGAAACCTGAAACCACTCTCTGTCAGTCTGACCTTTGACCTGTGGACACAGCCTGGATGGATGCACAGATGTAAACTTGAGGCTTATGCTCATAGATTTTATGCTACTTGGCTGTTTCTGCCTTGAAACACTGAGAAAATTGACATCATGATATTACGTAAGTGAATGTTTTGGGGCCGATGTTTTTGTGTTATCCTGAATGTCAGTCGTGACTTTGATGGAGGTTTTCTTACTCCTGGACCAGGACTGAGGAGCCACTTTTCCATCTCAGCAACCCGTCAGCTGTTCTGTCGTTTCTTCCGACTCCCCCTCTGGCCGATCACTGTGATCAATACACACTCTAACACCTGGATGCATACAGTGTGTACATGTACTGCAGTACTCAGTGTACTGTCTGTGTGTGTTCCAGTCCAGCTCTTTGTGCAAACACTGCTCCAGTGTGTCGATGCCGCCACCAGTTCAACCATTTTATTACGCACTTCGAGCCAAAGTTCCACTTTCACTACAACTGAAAAGGACAGTGTTTCGTTTTTTGGTTTATTTGGTTTATTTTTTAACGTTTTATGACCTTTTGGATAATACCAGCCCTCTCCCACAGTCTCTGCTAACCAGAAGTAATGCAGTACAAGCTTAAAGGGACGCTTGTGAAAGAGAAATGTTCACTCTAAGTTGCCGTAGTTAAAATCGACATCCGCGCTGTTATTCAATCTGTGCTGCTTTTGCACTGATTAGATGAACTGATGATCCTGTAGTTATTGTAAAAATGTATTGGTGGTTCTTTCAAGTCACAGATGCGTATACAGAAGAGGTTAACGTCCAGGTCGTTCCTGTTTAAGCTCATCATCATCAGGCTGATTCTTCATCTCAGGTTTCTGCACTTTAAGCTCAAAGCAACACAAAGCTGACGTCTACGAACGTTCAGCCCGATCAAAGACGCAGAAAGCACTTCTTCCTCACACATTCATGATGCTTTGAGTAGCAGAAGACGTTTTAAGATGTCAAACTGGACGTTCTGCTGCGAGCGTAGAAAACAAAGCGAAGCATGAAGCAAAGAACACGTCCAGGAAATGAGTGCTAATGATACGCTAATGCACTGCACATATCGATGGATGCTCTGCTGGTGCAAACACGTTTTACCCTCCAGCACCTGGTTTTGTCTTCAGCGGTAAAAGGTCCAACGTCATTTATTCCCGGGTCAAATGACTCTGCAGTATTTTGTTCTTTGAATCTGATTTGAGGGGAATCGTTCAGTCAGTTTGAAAGAAGCTGAAGTGAAAGATGTAAAAGAGAGACGAGCAGACATACCAGACAAGACACAAGCAGAGAGACAACCTCGTCCACCGCATTAAAAAAACCTTTATATACATGTTCATTTTGGAGTTGTTACTGAGCAGATAAGTGAAGTAAAACATCACTCTATTAAAAATCTTTTGAAAGATGACATGAAATAGTCAAATCAATATAATGAAATGAGCTCAGCTGCACTGTTTCTTAGCAATGAGCTCTAACGCTGAGACTCTCTGCGGCTTTAACTGGTTTTAAGTGCTTTCATAGCTTTTTAAATGACAGCGTGACAATTGGACGAACACATGAAGCACAGTGCGACAGAAAAAAGAAAACTTTAACGGATGATTTCACTTGAGATGACTCCCGTTTGGAAAGCTGTGCCTTTAGTTTCACTGCTCAGTCTCAATCAGTCAAACTCGATCATGAAAGCAGACTTTCAGCATGAAACGCTGGACATGCAGATGCAGACAGAGACGAATGGACCTGATGCGTCTGTTGTTCGGTGGCAGATCCGTCCTCTCCCGCTGAGTTTCCCCCATCGTAAACCCGGCGCACAGCAGGCTCGGCCACAGATGTTTTCTTGTTTGCAGCTTGTTTGCGGTGGGGAGGGCCCTGCGGTGAGAGCGCTCGTCAATACGTCTGGTCCTCTTCAAACACGGCCCATTGTCTGAACCCCGGCTAATACAAGAAAAGAGTCGTATTATCCCCCTGCGCCTCCCGCTGTGTCACTTTTACAAGCATCTGTATACAAAACCCCTCTGACTTTCCCCATAGCGTCTGTCAGGCTAGCAGCCGGCTGCTGGACCGGCTCTGAATTCAAATCACTGATGTCCTGCCTGGGCCGTGCACCTCCTCAGAGCCGGCGGGCGGTCGGCTACGCCCTCGGATGGATGCTGATGGAGGTGCCGCTCGGCGGGCAGCACAGCAGGGCCGACTGCTCTGCGTTCAGCGTGCACGAGTGAAAGGTTTGACCGTGATCGATGTTCACGCCTGCAGCATGCAGGGTGTCCGCTCAGATGCACGCACCTCATCTTACTTTGTCTGAATGTTTCCTTTACTTAAAACTGCTGATGGCTTGGATCCAGCATGATGAATAATACACTTCATTCATTTTCGAGGGGGAACAAGATGCTGTGCGGGACAGCAGTCACCAATTACTCGATGTCTTTGGTTGGTTTGCACAAAACTTCAATTCTCTGGTGAAATGAAAGGGTGCCTTTGTTTTACGGCTGCAGTTTGAGCTCAGCCTCGTGGTGTCAATGAAGGGAAGTCGTAATGCTGCAGCATAAAACTGTAGCATCTAAAATATCCACAGTACAAAGGCTGAAAAGGACGTTTAGTGTCTGGTTTTACGTGTTAAAGAACCCTGTGGTGCTGTTTTTGCCTTGTAGAGAGTCAGAGTGTGGAGGAGTGCGGGGAGAGGCTGAAGAAGATCCTGGAGTCTCCCAGCATCCCTCAGGCCAACCACCAGCTCCTGGTCCACCTCAGCAGACACCTGGCCCGGGTCAGCCAGCACGGCCAGGCCGGGCCCCGCCTGCTGGGTCAGGCCTTCGCCGAGGCCGTCTTCAAGCACTCTCCTCTCAGGTACGCGACGTCACCCTTCAGTCGTACCTCGTTCATTCACGCACAGCCAAAGAGGAGACGTCCTCGCTGCTCAACCCTTTAATCTGCTGAAGGTCGATCAAATCACAGCAACAGCACTGAAGCTTAGCAGCTACCTGACGTGGAGCTAAGCTAACCAAAAAACTCTTCAACACTGAACATTTTAACTTTGGCAAGTGGCCACAATATAAGAGACATTTCCAGATATGAGGAAAACAACCATCTTCTCTATCTTTAGCTTTCTCTTTTGCTTCGTTATGGTTGCCGATCACGTGATCAGTCTGTGGTGGTGCGACAGCCCCCTTTCTGTGGACACACACAGGGGTCTCCTAGATAACATAGTGATAAAATAGGCGCATGTTGAGGCCAACAGTTAGGATGATTTCATGTTTGATATGGCAGATGGCTCCAAACACTGATGCCTCAGCTGGAATAGCTGTGGAGAAGAAGCCATCAGAGCAAATTCAAGAGGCCTCGTCAGTGTGATGAAGTGAAGACACCTCCACACAGTCATTTCTGATCCCATCCAAAGGTGACCCAGACTCTGAGAGTGCTGGAGCTGAAGCTGCTGCTAACTCTTTAGCTTCAGCTCACTGTTAGCAACATGGATAGCATCATGTTTTGAGCCCACAGGTTTGACTTTCATCAGTGACTTCTCCCCTTAAAGCTGCTCTACAGATGCTTTATTCTTTGCTTTCTTTGCTCTTTAATTAGCTTCCACAAAGGGCTCTCTGCTCTTCCTGCAGCACGTTTTCATTTTTGTACGTTTCATTCTGTCCGAGTTTCGTGCTCCTTGAGGAATTACGTAAAATCTGAGTTCAAAAATTAAAAGATGATGAATTATGAGAGGTGCTTCCCACACTGCTGTGAAACAGCATTTATGCTCTCTAGCATTTCAGCCGTCTCTTCTCTCTTTCCATTTGTTGCATAAAGCCATTGATTATTCCACACTTCTCTCACAAAAGTCCCTCAGCTTTGGGACCGAGAGGGTGTTTCCGTTTCACTCCACATTTGTGAATCAGGCGGCCAAAGAACCAAACAAAGTTTTTGGCTGAAGGAACGACGCTGATCCACAAATCAGCCACCCCTCATTTCCCTTACAAAGCTCTCATCAATTGAGCGAGATTGCCGTGATCTTTGCGCTGGATGGGGCTCAGTGTTTCTGTGGGAGGGCTAACAGGAAACACAAGCATGATATTTGGCCGCGCTGTAATATCAACATCCTGCAGTTTAAGAGCTGCATGTTTGAACACTGAGAGAATGGCATTAACAAGCCTGATGGTTTTGTTTTGCTTCTCTCTGTCCTGCACAAGCTCGCCTGTGTCTGTTTTTCCAGAAATTACTGAGGAATTTCTCCTTGTGGCATTGTGTGCAGTGGAGATGCAGTGGACTCGGCGAGGCAGCCAGTGAGTCAGAGGCAGCGATTGTTTGCACAGCCTGGTCAACCGCTTCACCTCTGACGTGCACGATGGGCGGATACAGAGCGGGGCGGCGTAGCATAGCATGCCAAACTTCAGCATTTCAACCAGATCCCATGTTAGCTCATCTGTGAATGTGGAAATGTTGATGAATCCTTCATAGTTGGGAGGATACACTGCGGTCTGCAAGCATTCAGACAGTCACATGGATCCTATTGTTTGGGCTTTCCTGCAGCATGCGGGGGGGGGGGGGGGGTGATGGATCATCAACATCCAAAAACCATGTCAAACAGACACCTTCCTTCACCACCACAAACACGCCACTGAAGTTTATTCTGAGCTAAACTCACATCCGACGTGCAAAATGTCCAAAATCAAAGTGCTGGAGTATGAAAAACTCACTTCATGCAGACTTTGTTCAGTGTTTGACTCGACTTCTCTTCCTGTTTGTGTCGTCAGTGCGGACGTGAACCCGGAGCATCACGTCAGGATCTTGGAGGCTCTGATAACAGCCGGAGGTCTGGTGGAGATGCAGGCTGCACCGGGTAGGATGAGAAACACGCACACACACGCTCTTCATCTGTATGCGGCGTATGCATGCGCTGACATTAGCTTGTGGGTGTGTCGCAGTACGTGCGCAGTGGCGTGATTGCGCCGTCAGATATTGATTGGCTTGTTGTCTTTTGTGACACTGATGAATCACATCTGCTCCGTCTCTTGACACACAAACGCAGCTCATTTTCACTTTTTCTGCTCGGCGACAAAGTGCCTGAAGTTTGTTTCTCGAGTGTATTCCCATACGTTTCTCACACTGGAAACATGACATTCCCTCTCCCTTCCCCGCTGCACCACAAACTGCAGTGGAAAACACACGTTTGGTTTATGGAATATGTGGAAAACACAAACTTTTTTCCCCAGCTGCTGCGGTAAATTGGGCATGAAGCATGAAATAACAGCTCTGACTTTGCTCTCCGTTAGTTTAGCTCACGGTCTGGATGTACAGAGTTTATGGTAACAAAACACGGCGGTTTCATGTTTTTCTTTTTGCGTTCCTGCTGCGCCGGACAGTTCCAGCTGAGAGCGAGGGCATGAATGTGAGCATGGCTGTCTGGGTTCAGCGTATGCTGCGAAAAATCTCAGACCTCAGCATCATTTCCCCGAAAGCACAGAAAAACAAGCTCCTTTCTTAGACTGAAAGGGTTTGGGCCACAGCAGAGACTTTGTGTGAGAGTATGTGTAATTTGGATTTAAGCTGACTCCACAGAGGCTGTTTTTAGCTGCAGTAAGGCGACCAGAAGTTAGTCAACTCACCTGACCTGCAGGGAAAATGTCTAAGAAGACGTCTTTTTCCTCTTATTGTTATTAATAAACTTGGTGTGAAAATGACCACATCACCTACGTTTGACTCCCTGATCCTTTGAGCTGCTGCCTCCTGGTCCCGGAGCTCAGCTGCTGAAGCGAGTCGAGGATGTCGGGAGGTTTTAGCATCAGCATGTAAACTGAGGAAAACATCTACTGACCGCTGGCAGATGGCGGCTTTGCCCACTTCTAGTGTTATTGAAAGAAAGACAGAGAAAGAAGGAATGGCTCCCAAACTGTTGAGGAAGAGCTTGAGTTCCTCCCTGTCCTCCCCGTGGACTCTGGAGCAGTGAAGAAGCGTCGTGTTGCTCTGTGAATAGCTTGCTGGGACTCATGGAGTCCAGGCTGCCCTCGTCAGATGAAGAGTTAACTGCCTGTGAGCTTCTGACACAGCGACCTTATTAACTTATTATCATGCTTCTTATCTCCTTTTCCTCTACATCTCAAAAATGGGGAGACTTGTGCAGTTGTTGTACCTCAGACTGTGGCCCTGCACGGCAGGTTTGTGTGACACCAGCTTAGTTTTTGCTGATATCCTTCATCTAAATCTGTTTTTCTCTGATGCTGTTGCACCTTGGCTGATATCTATTTTTTCCAGAGTGAAAACTAAAGCTGAGATCTGAAATGTGGACTGCGGCCGTGTTCATGGATCAGGGTCCAAACATGCAGAGGCTGCTGTGGCTTTAGCCGCAGAGTCTTTGGTACGTCTGCAGAAATAAAATGCTGCTGCGAGATCAATCGGGCTCCATGAGGACGAAAGAAAGGTCAGACAGCAGGTGTGAGGCTGATTGCAAGCGCCAGGCCCGTCTGCAGAGGTCACTGTCTGCGGGTCAGCGTGTGTTTAAATGTCACTAGGTCAGTGTGTGTGAGTGTGTGAGGTTGTACTGGTCTGCTGTGGGCCGTGGCGTCGAGGCCGGGGTGGTCGTAGCAGTGATTATAGCGGCTGCTCAGAGGTTATGTTTCCTTCACACGGAGCAGCGGTTCATTCAGAGGTGATGCTGCTCGACTCATCAGCAGATGAGAGTCTGTTTTAAACTCCAGATACGTCCAGCGGAGGTTCGAGAAGAAGCCTGGAAAGTTTGCTTTTGTCCTTTGAGACAGTAGATCACGACCCAAAAACATCCTCTGACTAATGCAGACTTGATCTTCTCATCGACGAACAGCTTAGCAGTTAAACACCAGTAGTGATAACCGTTAATGTCACAGCTTCATATTTCATCTCCAGAACAGCGAACATGCTCATCCTTCCTCTGAGGGCAGAGCAGCGCAGCAGGCAGCACGTCAGACTCTGCTGTCCTTTGTTTGATTTTCAGTTTTTGGGGGTGACACACCAAAGGACGGGGTGATGTTTGGAGGACGATCAATAATTCATGGAATAAACCTCCGTCCTGCAGGCCGGGGAGATCGAATGGATACGTCAGGGCTTGGGACGGGCTGCCGCTGGAGATTTGTGATTTTTCCTGATTCAGAATGTCTTTTAAATGCAAATGTTAAAATGCAGCCTGATGGGAAGCAAACAAAAGGACATCCAGCACTTCTGCTCGCCGTGTCCCGGCGGCGCTCGCGCTTCCTCATTTTCTCTTTGATTGTTTCGCCGTGTTAGGACTCGTCTGCTAATACATATTTGTGTTTTGGTTGATTTTCTTGCTTTGTGGAGGAGTCGCAGCACACGGTTTATAAATAAATGCTCTTTGCACATTCAGAAAGTTACGTGTCAAATCAAGCTGGTAAGCTACAGTGGAATTATTCCAGAGAGGAAAAACTGAGTGTGCGCATGCATGTGTGTGATTATATGTGTGTGTGTGTGTGTGTGTGTGTGTGTGTGCGCGCGCAGACAAGCTTACATCACAGCAACAAAAGGACCAGAGGGAGCTTTTTGTGCCGTCTTTGAAGTGTGTCTTTTGTAACATCTCTTACACAACACTCCCTCTCCCTGCCTGTCTCTCTCTGTGGGGTGTCTGAATAAAGCCTCTCAGCCCTCTTGTTGCTTTGTAATCAGGGGAACGATGTGGGAAACTGTACTGATGTAACGCTCTCACACACTTCTCCACCTTCGTTCAATCTCTCAGGCTCAGTTTGTGTCTTATTTCTATGTTTTTCTGTCATGAGTCCGTCATGAGCGTCCATGAGGTCTGGTCTAAATTCAGTCAGTTTTACTGATACAGCTCAATATCACAAATTTGCCTCGAGGGGTTTGACATCCTGTGCAGCGTATGACACCATCCATCATCAGAGCCTCGATTCAGATCTGAGGAAACGCCTGTGATGGAGAAAAAAATGGAAGAAACCTTCAGAAGACAAGCAGAGGACAGACTGGCAGACAGACCAATACAGCAAAATGACAGTATGGACAGTCAGACCGTGATTTCTCCTTACCAAAGTGCTTTTGGTGGATTTTGATGGATTTTGAGGATTTTGTACTGCAACATCAGACACTGGAAAACAAATGAAATGTGTTATCAGTGAACATTTTACTGATAGGTCGAGGATCAGCGTCTTGGTGACTCGACAGCCAACCGGTCACAGTTTTTTCCACATATTAATGAAATAGTATGAAGAAGCTTTAGAGGTAACCTGATTAGTCATCATTTGTTAACAACATCAATGATGTTTTAAATGAAAATGATCCAATCGTATCTCAGCTGAGATCATATGAGGCAGCCGTCCAACCAATGACCTCACAGGTTTTTCTGGGACGTGTAGTTTGTGTTGTATCCTGCAGATTCATGTGCACCACACTCTGAATCGTACTGTAGTTTGTCCTGAAACACAGTAATTCTCTGGAGTATTTTCCCATTTTCAGCACCTGGCAGCGCCGGTCAGCTCCAGCAGTGACGGTCAGGTTCAGTGTTCAGACATCAACGGCTCAAAGGTGTGTGTGTGTGTGTGTGTGTGTGTGTGTGTGTGTGTGTGTGTGTGTGCTCGGCTCGCGGTGCAGGTTCAGTGTCCAGGCAGGCGGACGGTCTGTCTGCCCGAGCGTCCCTTTGTTTGATGAGAGAGAGAGAGAGAGAGAGAGAGAGAGGCAGGCTGAAACAGGGAGGTCAGGTTCATGTGTGAGCATTTTTCTCACCCATTACCTCCCCTGCCTCCCCTCCAGACAGCATTAGTGGAGGTCAGGGGTTACCACAGTGCCTGTTGGCGGTATGTTAACCCCTTAACAGAGGTGTGTGTGTGTGTGTGTGTGTGTGTGTGTGTGTGTGTGTGTGTGTGTGTGTGTGTGTAGGTGCCCATTGACCTCTCAGGAGAGCTGCCCTCCAAGCCATGTTCTCCAAATGGAGTCTGAATATATGACCAGTACTGCTCCACCTGAGTGCTGCATCTCTGCAAAGTGTGTGTGTGTGTGTGTGTGTGTGTGTGTGTGTGTGTGTGTGTGTGTGTGTGTGTGTGTGTGTGTGTGTCAGCCTGAAAAAAGGCTGTAAACTCCCAAACACACCCATTCACATTCTGGTCCTCTCTCTCTGCTTTTGTTATGAGCTGTTTTCCTTCCCAGGCACGCAAACCATGCCCGCAGCCTGGCATGAATACGACACACACACACGCACGCACACACACACACACACACACACACACACACACACTGGTTCTCTCCTGCTCTCTCAGGCCATTTATTTGGCTGGTATCTTTGCCGCGGAGGGTTTGGTGCTGAGATGTGCTGCTGGCTGTGTTTTGGCTGTCGGTGTCTCTCTTCGTTCACATCATCATCCTCTGTTTAAACTCTTCCTCTGCGTCTCTCTGGCTCTGTCCAGCGTTGAAACACACACCTTAAAGCAGCTCTAAAGCTCACTAATTAAGACACTGCATTTTGTTTGGCAGTAACATAAAAACGAGGAGTTGTGGTCGACCTTCCTGCAGGTCACGGCCGCTGATGGTGGAGCATGAACTTTAATCTCACAGACTATTTTTAGTAAAGTGTGTGTCCAACTGATGACTATCAAACCAGCTTCAGCCTGCTCTCTTTTTTCTTTTCACCCAACATTGCATTGTGCTGCTCTGATCAGTCACTGTGAGTCACCTGCTGACACACACCTTATCTCGTCATCAGTCTGGTTAATAAACAGTCTCCTCACACACTGAATATACTGACGAGCCACAGTTCATCCACCGGCTCGGCTCTTCAGCGCAGCACAGGATGCCAGATGTGGTCAGAGAGGTTCTGCTTTTGGCCTCTTTACACACACAGCGGTATCAAACCTGGCAACCTGGCAAAGACTCTGAGATGCTGCGTCACTGTTCCAGCTGAATCCCCTTAAAACACACTTTGTCATTCATGCATTTCTGTTTGTGTGCAGAATAAACAAACTAGATACCTGTTAATAAGACAACTTTACAGTTCAGCAAACCTCACTGGTTCCAGCCTCTCAAGTGTCAGTTTCTTCACACTTTTCTTGTTTTTCTGTGATAGTAATCTGAATATTGGGCTTTAACTGTTGGTTGGGCAAACACATTTGTGATGTCATGGTCTGTGGGAAATACTCTGTGTTGAGTATTTGACTTTATCTGTCGATGTTTTATGGACCAATTAATCTGTCAGTTAATTGTGAAGCCACCATTATGACTGATAAAATAATGAAGCAACCACCACCAGTTCAACCAAGCCAGGCTAGCTGTTTCCAGTCTATGCACATACACACTCACACACACACACACACACACACACACGCACACACTCGTGCCAAGGTCAGAGCTTAGAGCGCCCGGAGTGTGAGAGCGAGTGAGGGCATGTTGGTGTGTGTGAGATTAGAATGAGAGTGTGTAAGCGTCAGATACATAAATATTACATGCATGTTTGAGCACAGTATATACATAAACCGTGTGTGTGTGTGTGTGTGTGTGTGTGTGTGTGTGTGTGTGTGTGTGTGTGCGCAGGGTTCACAGTTAAGTCATATCCTGACTCTCGCCCATCGGGAGGAAAGTACCAGCTTAACATCCAGTATAATCCTACTGTACGGGGTCAGCAACAGGGCACACACACACACACACACACACACACACACACACACACACACACACACACACACACACACACACACACACACACACACACGCACACACGCACACACGCGCGCACACACACGCAGAATGTGTTAATATGTGTAGCGGATCATGATTGTGTAATGTGATTAAGGTCAAGTGAGTGCTCAGCCTTTAGTGTGTGTGTTCATTTGTATTTGGTGCATTTGTGAGTCTCCTTCAGCTCTAAAGGCTCAGTGTCCCAGCTAATCACACACACACACACACACACACACACACACACACACACACACACACACACACTCACACATTTCATTTTGGATGAAGTCACACATGTTCGCTTGCTGCCGTGTGTTTCTCTGCACTAAGAAATCTGATTTCTTTTGTTTCTTTTGTTCTGATTCTCCCACAAAAAGCAAAAAAAAATAACCTGACGTCCACTTTGGTTCTTTGAAGGACAGACCCCCCCCCCCCCCCCCCCCCAACACACACATACACACACACATGACGAGGTCAGGGGTCACAGTGTGGTGTGAGATGAAGGTAATGGCCTTTGAAATGACTTTGTTAGCTGGATTCAGAGACATGTGGCCTGGTCCGTCCCAGCAGGAGGTCGGGGGGTGAGGGTCAGGGCCGCTGCTGCCAATCTGAGGGGGTCATGAATCATGGAAGCCCTGATCTGAGCTGGTAATGTTCCTGATAAGGTTAATGATGTCACAACTTTGCACGGTGTATCAGTGTAGCTGTAATGGGACACCCCCGTCCACATACTGCAGCGTTATGTACAGATCATTACAGTACTATTGGCAGTATTCTTATGAGAGAAACTACGTGTCATACGTTGAATTGCACGGCAGTCTGCTCCTGAAGGAGCTGCTTAAGCTCCCCACCCTCCCATGCAGGGGCTGGGATGGGTGGTCCATGATCGATGTCAGCCTTAATAGTTTAACAGTGTCCTGCATACTGCAACGGACCTCAGTCTTCTAAGCGGATGGAGACAACCTTGGCCCCTCCTGCCCCCCCTTGGTGATATTCCGACTGTTGTCAGCAGTTTGTCGACCTGACAGTACCCCCGTGCGCAGAGCAGCTCCATGAAGACGTGGTTTTCCCAGTCTGGTGTGAGCTCGACTGACTCAGCTGTCATCCTCGACCTGTTAGCGCCGGTTGTTTCTTTTAGTTTACTTTGTCTTTGAATACAAACTCGAGCCCTGTTTGTCTCAGCCATTCAGAATTCACTCTGTGATCCAAAACAGAATAAAGACATGTCCTCCGCGCTCGCAAGTACAGCGAACAAAGGCGAGGCCGTGCCCACTGAGAGCAGCAGGCAAGCTAGCCAGGCGGACCCGTCTGGTCCAGTCTGCAGCTGCTGCATTCATGGTCCCCTCAGGATGAACCTCCACCCTGTCTGTCACTCTGGTTTATGACCAAACACCTGCAAGACTGAACCCAGAAGCCTCAGCAATAGCAAATGATAGCATGATGTTAGACAAAGATAATATGCTAAAAATCAGCTTGTTAGCAGTGTCATTGCGAGCATGATGTTAATTTAAGCACAGTCTCATAGAAACACACACACACACACTTTGGAGACACACTAAGATGATGTTAAAAGTCAGATCACGTCTTTAGCCAGAACATATGAAATGTAATCATCGAGCGCTCTCTTCTCTGAAGTTTGAGTCCTCCAGGCTGGGATGCTTCAGACGTCTCCAGGCACATTTAAAAGGTTAAAATTCAGTGGTGGAGTCCTCCTCCCCACAACACAGCGCCATCCCTCAGCCCTCCACCGCCTTATCCCTCAGCTCAGTCTCTATTAGGAGATTATCTCATAATACCCATCATCCAGCACACGGCTCTCTGGTTGAGTTGTTTTATGATGTATTCTGGGAAGAAGCTCTCCGCTGGTTAATGTCCAAATTCTGCTGTAATGTGCTCATGTAAAGCTTGAATTAACATCAAACAGCCCCTGGCTCTCATGTTTATCCCTTCATATATAATTTTAAGGATCATAAGGTCACAGAAGCCTCACTTCCTGCCGTGCACCGCCACCGTCCCCCTCCATCCATTCAGCTCCTTTTTCCACTTTGTCTTTTAAATGCACGTTTTATCACCGTGCTCCAAAAATTCAGATGATTTTGTGCAGTTAAGAGTCTTTTTATCGTGTTTCTTTTGACCCTTCAGCGTTCACCCCCCTGAGATTGGACATTCAGGAACATCATTGAGAACGAGCTGTAATTGTAATTGAGTGAACCTCAAGCGCTGCATTTGTATTTTAGACTCAGACTTAATTACAAAAAAGAAATAATACAGGAATGAGATTGAAATACAGAATATCAGCAGTAAGAGTATGGAAACTAAGCAACGTGAGTACAAAATATAAGTAAAATGAAGTAGCATTGCACATTATCAGTGGCTTAAAGGGACATGTAAGTGAAGGCTGCACATGCTGCAGTGATGGCAGCGCATCAGTCTTGTCAGGCTGAGTAGATGTCTGAGGTCAACAGTGCCACAGTTATTAGGAAAAAAGCTGTTTTTCAGTCCCTTTACGTGTATGCAGATTGATGGGAGGAGCTTAAACAGCTGGTATCCAGGGCGCGTAATGTCCTTTATGATGATCTTAGTCCTCCTCACAGCACAGCGAGCACTGCGAAGATGTCCCTTTGACGGCAGCTCAACGCCGGCGATGTCCCGTGCTGTTCCCACAGCGCTCTGCAGGGCTGTTTGCTCGGCCTCGGTGCAGCTGCCGTTCCAGGCTGTCATGCAGTTTGTCAGGATGCTCTCTGCGGTGCATCTGTGAAAGTTGACAAGCAGCTTTTGGGGTAGGTGGCCTCTCCTCAGAAGAAGATGAAGGCATTGTCATGCCTTACCCATCACCGCTGAGGAGCTGTCAGCCCAGGAGAGGCTCTCTGTGATGCTGACGCCCAGAAAGCAGAAGCTGGGGACTCGCTCTGTGCTGGTGTGGGCAGGACTGTGTGCTCTCGTCGTTGTCTGATACGAGCCTGAAAACTGTGGTCTGCAGGCTTAACGAGTGTATTTGAGTTGGTGGCAGTCATGTGTGAAGAGTTCATGAAGGAGTGGGCTCAGCACGCCGCCCTGGGGGGCACCGATGCTCAGGGTGGAGGATGCGTGCTTCCCCACTTGACATTCTCGGGGCAGTTCATGAGGAAATCCAGTATCCAGTTTCATGTGGAGGGAGTAGATCTAGTGCGTGGACTCAGTGTGACGCTATTAAAGGCCAAGCTGTCGTCAACATCCTGACGTTGGTGTCGTGTCTTCCAGGTGAGAGACGGCAGTGTTGAAGGTGTCCTCAGTAGGCAAACAGTGTCGTTGATGTGGGTCGGTACCAGAACGTTTTAAAATGATGAGTGAGAGCGACTGGGACAGGTTATCATAGGTTTAAGGCTCCATATTCACTCTATACTCATACATTACGTGTTCATGTAGGTTTTATATCCTCTTTGTTTGGACAGCTTTTCAATAACTAACCATGTTTGATCACTTGATCTATTGATCCAGTTATGTTCTTTGTGCATTCAGTTCGTCTGTCAATCATCAGTCATTCTTAAAATATTTTACCTTGTCTCTGCGTCCTCCGATCCTCCTGCTCTTCACTCGTGTGTGAAATAAAGTGGACTCATACTTCAAATTCAGTTTTCTGTTGAAAACCAGGATTTCAGAGCTCGTCTTGAGACGCAGCCTCATTAAAAGAGCAGTGCTGCTCATGTTGCATCATGTCTCACCAGTGCAAACCCTATGGACCTTCTAGTATTTGGATGCTCAGTTAAAGGAGCTCAGAAGTCAAGGCAATCTACTACTGAGGGAAGAGTCCGTGACAGTCAGAGAATCATAATAATATGGAAATGCTGCAGAAACTTCCACAGAGTGAGCTGCAATTACTTCACTGGCAGTTTATGGTTAAATGATTTATTTTACTCCCTGCAAGCCATCAATAATGCATTGAACTTATGACCCAAAGTTGTAATGATGCACATAACTATGTGATAAAATGGAAATGAAACGTCCGATTTTCTCATGTAGCAATTAAAAAAGCTTGTTTTTGCCTCGGCTTGGTCGGACGGCGTGCGAGGATACATGCATGCGAGCTTCCACCAGCTGTGTGTGAGACATTTGCTGCACTGAAGGGCAAATGTGATGTAAAGAATATGAGGCAGGGATGGATGGGTGAGCTGAAACCGGCCGTGAATACCAATGTGCTGCTTCCTGTCTGTGTCTCTGCCACCACCTCTCTCTCTTTGCTTCCTGCTCTTTCTCTTTGTTCCCTGACATCACCCGAAGGAGCCGGAGGCAATCAGAGCAGCAGTGTTCTTCACAAATATCTATTATCTCTGCTCCAGGTTAAGAAAGGACCCTCAGATTGACGGGGCACCGTTTAACATCCAGTGGTTTGTGTAACTCCTAGCTGACAGACTGGACACTCATGGCAGGGCTGCACAGGCTTGATGTTCAGTCTTAATATCCCTGTGGAGGTAAAGCACCTGAGCCCTCAAGGGGGCAACACCAAGCATGTACCTGACACACTCACCACAAGTTTGTTCCACTGCCAGCTCAGGTGCCCAGAACAGCATAGCTTCATGATCAGAACAGCAGAATAGTTTCAGTCTTTTGTTCAAAAACCTCCTCTCAGTAACAATATCAGAAGTAGGTCTGGGTGGGTGGCTGGTCGCACAAAGTACCTGGCTCACACCTGATCTAGACCAGTCACATGGTAGCAGCTTCAGTCCTCCGTCAGTGTCTACGCTGGACACATTGAGCCACAGCTCAGGACTCAGGAAGCATGTTGGTAGCATTCAGTGCCCAGTAAATTAAGGTTAACAGGGCTGAATCATAATAATCAGAAAGAGGTGTCCTGTGTGAACGGTGTCACACATCAGGGCTGCTGTTTGTTTTCCTTTTCCTACCGAGAGACCACGCTGGCTGCTTTTAAAACGGGGCTCAGGTGCGCCGTATAAAAGCAAAGTCAAGGTCAAGGTGGCTTTTATTGTCTGCCAGGGGAAAAACATTGTGCTGCCTGAAGAAACTGCTGCACAAAAAGGTGCATGTCATAAATGACACTTAATAAATGTAAGAAAAAAAACTGTCAAGTTGTCTGTGAAGCTGAAAATGTGACTGACACACGTCCATTGTGACGAAGCCCCAAAGAGCAGCGAGCTCAGGTCATGTGACACACGTTGGCCCAGAGCATCCACACACTCAGACATGACTTTAATTTTAGGATTTTAGCCAATAGGTTCATTTAGAGGTTATTTTCTGCGAACATGGAGGCCTCAAACACACTCAGCCTCTGCAGACAAACGTGTGCTGATGGCGGGCAGAGGGACATCTGTGGACATCCGGCCTGGCGTCTGTTGGTGGTCGGTGCTTTTCGGGGTCGTGTCTGTTTCCCTCTCCGTGTTTGTCTTTGCCTCACGTCTTGTCCCCTCTGTCCGTCCATGGTTCACCAGGATCTGTTTCCCAGCAGTAATAATTGTGTTTCTGAATCAGACCGACTGCTTTGTCCTCCTGACTCAGCCAGATTTGAATTACTAATGAGTCGTTTTCTTTACCTCTGGGCAGCTCTGGGAACAGCTGGCTGCAGAGTGGGCCGATCAGCATGCACCAAGCGCTTCATCCTGCCTTTTGTTTTGTCCAATTTGCTTCTAAATTGGTCAGTTTGGAGCGTCTCTCGGCCTTGGAAGACTTTGTGGATCCAGCCTGCGGGGTTTCACGACTGCAGATGATGTGAATTAGGCCTCCGTTAGCGAACGTAGGTGACGAATTGTTTATGCTTAGTTAAAAATAAAGTGATGGAGGAGCAGCGAGGATAAGTAGGCGTTTGTAAATTCCCCCCCGATATCCGTCTTTTTCCATCTCTCCCAGCATCAGCAAAGAAAAAAACCCACCCGTGATAAAATAAATCTGTTTACATCATCACTAACAGAGCAGCACTGAACTTTTATTCCCAGCAGTCACAATCACCAAAAGTGCTGCCGGCACTGAGCACGCTGGAGAAGAAGGTTTTTTATTTCCGCCTGAATGTTTCTTTGCAAATAGATGCCTGCAGATGACGATATCTGGGACTTATTAGCTGAGAAACACCACAGCATGAAGCCTTTCACTAGAGCCAGTTCATTAGAAACACAGTACCACAAAAAATACACATTGTACATGTTTTTTGTGATAGTGTGTCTGGGCATTTACCAAAAAAGACCATCTTCTATATTTAGATAACTAGATAAACATCTATTGTATTCAGGCCATCTTTATTTATATGCAGACTGTCGGTACTCATATTTAGCCATTTACTACGTTCATCATGTCAAACCTGTTTGCATTAGATTTCTTGCTTTGACTGTGACGTTACCCACTGGTGATATCATTGGTGATACGAAGTGCCAATCATCTCGCAATTGGCTCGATCTTCACGTGAGAGAAAAGGGGGAGACGCTTGAAAAGATAAAAGCTTTCTGTGAATTATTCCCACATCCAGCAGACGAAGAGCAACGTTTTCGTCTCATTACAGTGCGTTTGTGTCCACTCGATGAATATTAGTTTAATATTTATTCACCGTTCAGCTCTGATTGGTCTCCACCACCTCCTGCTCCTTTAGCTGCTAAATGAGCCATTTTCTAGCTGCTAGCTTTGTCCGTTTTGTGCTCGACAGGTACTGCCCCAAATCCTCACTACAGCTCCAAATGTGGATTAATCCGCCACTGAAAATAGTCCCCAACAAATGCAGTATTTCCTCTTGTCTAAGTAAAGTTTGCACATTGCTGATCTGAGAATTTCCATGGGATTTGTTGACAATAACAAAAATACAGGACAAACCTCAACCTTAGAAATTTTAACGTCTTCACATTCGATGGTGGACAAAGCGATTTTTTTTTCCCCAGCATGCTGACTTTGTAACCTCCAGCATCCGAGCGGCTGCGTTTTATGTGTTTTACGGTCTTGACGAGTTATGGCAACACACTTTAACAGGTAATCTGTGGCGAGCTTCCCGGCTAGCCTGCAGTGCTCTGCTTGCTCAACCACACGGAAAGTTATAGAGCCCCATTATGATGCTCTATCAAGCCCCTCATGCTGCTTGAAGGTCAAGGGCACTTTATATGAAATATATGAAATCTGCCTGATATTATAAGGACGGAGATGGATAAAGGAGAGACAGAGACAGAGAGAGAGTCATTTCCCTCCTCAGGTCCCTATAAAGAGACAATCTCACCTTTCCTCTCATGCTGGGAGGTTTATGGGCGGCCGGGGAGCTGTAATTGGTGGCTGACAGGCCGAGCTTTGAGGTGGCAGGACCACAGGTGATGGTAATCTGCTGGATCTCATGGCGCACATACATGTGGCCACATGTGTGTTATAGCTGCACACACACACACACACACACACACACACACACACACACACACACACACACACAGAAAACCAGGCCACATGTTCTGCTGTGTTTGTGGTGCCTTTGAGGGATCAGGACTAATGAGTTTTGTATTCTCAGTAGAATAATAAAATCTCCTTCCTTCTCTTTGTCTTAGACAGAGACATATATTTATTACATTTTCAGGCTGTGGAGAGTTTCATTAACTCAATTAACATTTTCAAGGTTCAGTATTAACTGTTTTTTTATTTCTTCTACAAAAATATGCAATAGACCAGTATGATGGCTACGATACACATGAAGGACGCTTTAATCCCACCGATCATCAGCCTCTCTGCTCCACCTCCTACTGAAGGGACCTTGGAAAGGTGCAGTGTGTTGGCACGCACCCCGCCCTCACAGAGATGATGTCATTCAGGTTGTCTTCATGACATATGACCAAAAAAGCATCATGCAAACAACACGGAGAAGTAGACGGAAAACAAATTCAGGCTAAAACTGAGATAATCAATAATCTGATTATTGATTGTATTAACAATGTTTTCATCATTGAGCTTCAGTTTGGTGATATTGATGATTGTGGCCACATCTTCCACATCCTGTTGATCCTGTGATGGTCAATGGCTTTGATCCCAGCCGTAATCAAAGCCATTGAAGTAAATCCTGGTTTATTACAGCTTGGGTCTAATCCTCATTGTCCAATTATGAGATCTGCCAGCGTGGTGACATCACTGAAGAGGAAGACGAGCAGTCAGATGATTGGACAGGCTTCAACAACCAAACCAACCTTTGAAAGGACAAAGCAGGGAGCTGACGTTAATCCAGTCTGGTTTAAAAATGCTCCAGATTAATCAAAACGCTTCAGATTATTCCACCGCAGTCCGACAGCAGCGCTCCGTCTGTATGAACAGTCACAGTTTTCATATGGCAGCAGTCACACGGAGGACGGTCACCATCTGTCCCTGTATCATGTGACGTGTTTTCGTTCCCGCTGTGGAAAATTTCTGACTGCTTTAACGTTTCCATACATCTGGACAGCTGCGTCACTTTTGGAGCAAACGCCGGATCGCCAGCAGGAGGAAAAGTGACAAACGGGGAGAAAAGGAGGGGAGCTCATGGCGTGAAGGGTCGACGGGCAGCCGAGGAAACGCTCGCCGGAACGTGGCGAGATGCGTATAATGCATCATTACCACAGGTCGTAATGGCAGAGAGAGAGGTGATATCAGCCGGTGTGTCATCGTCTGATATTGGGTTGAATTATTACACTGAAGGAAATGTGTGATGAGCTCTGAGAGCAGAGCCTGAACGTGTCTCAGCCTGGCGGTCAGCGGTCGGCAGGCCGCTCTGACCTCATCTCTGGCGTGGACTCAGACCCTGCAGCTCGCGGCAGATGTCCTCTCCTTTTCCTCTTTCTCCTTCTCTCTATTTCCTCTTCTTTCTCTCCATCTATGCCTCCTCTGCAGTTCAGGTCCTCCTCTGGGCTTCTGTCCTTTCCTCGGTGGCTGCGAATCTCCTCTCAGAGTGTGACGTCGCTTCATTTATCAGCTGATTCACCAGCTGACTGGCTCTGTTCCAGTCTGGGTCTGTTGGCGTCAGCAGCAGGCAGGTAAATCTGAAAGTTGTCAGATCCAGCCCGTCGTTCTGAATTATTTTAAACACGTTTGATATCTGTGACCGGCGTTGGCGACCGATGACATCACTTGGGGAGACGTACCTGGAAACGATCAGCTTCACCTGAGCTTACATTTGTTGACCTGCACACCTCTGAAGTCAAGCCTACTTTTTTCTTGAACCGTCAGTCTCAAACTTAATGATCTGTGCGTCCATTGACACAACGTCCTCCTCTGTGAGAGCTTTCCTGCCACTGAAACAACGTCGCCCTACTTCACAAACCTCAGTATTCATATGATTTTAAATGGTTAGCTGTAACAAAAGCATCGTTTTAAGTATTTGATAAATAACCACGGGGTGTTTCCACATTACAGTGAAAACTGTACGAAATGAAAACGTCACGACGACAAACTCCTCCAGCAGCTCGGCGACGTGAACCAATCAAAACGTGTCCTCACCTGGCCCTCAGAGAACGACCCCATTGTACGGCGACTTGTTATCAGGCATCAGAGAGCGGCTGATCTGTCCTGAGCCCGGTGCTGCATTCAAGGACCTCTGATTAAATTAGCTTCCAAACGAGCTCAGTGTGCACACTTTAATTCCCGACTTCTCTGACTAATCTCATTAGCTTCATCGACAATAAGTGAACAAAAGGAGTAGTGAGGATCGAATAAAATGAGTGGATTGTGTGTGTGTGTGTGTGTGTGTGTGTGTGTGTGTGTGTGTGTGTGTGTGTGTGTGTGTGTGTGAGAGAGAGAGAGAGTGCTAATGCTTGTGTACATGTGAAATTGGCTCTGATGTGTGTCCTCGGGGTTGCTGAATGCTCGACTCTTAAACTGGAGGCTTACTGGGAATCTGCTCGATTCTTTCAGAAGACACTGAAGCTTTTCAGTGCACGAAGCCTGAAGACTGTTTACCAAATCTTTCACCATTCGAGAATGTTGAATTTGGAAAGTGATTGTCCAACTTGTCGGGCAACTTTTGACCTGAAAGATTCATAAACTTCAGAAATCTGCCATCCAGATTAAAGGAATAATTAAGTGCTGAAATAGGTCTGCAGCCTGTTGTATAACTGTGCAGGCTGTCAAGGCGAACTGGCTTTCATGGCAGGAAAATAAACGGTGGCAAAGGACGAACACACGCCGACTCTTAAACCTGCAGAGACGATGAACAATACGCTCTGATGTGCTGAAGGATTCTCTGTGTGAACTGAAATAACAGTCTGGTTAAAGGCGACCATAAAGAGAGTTTTTAATCTGAGACGCTTCTGTCATCAGATGTAGAGGAATAAACGAGTCGTGCATCATGTCACGTCTCGGGACCTTCAGGTCCGTCCTCAGATTGGCTGGGAGTCGGTGCAGGAGTGTTGTGAGCAGTTAAAGCTCTGGCTGAAGCTTTCCTCTGATGGCCGCTGCTCTCTGCTCGTGGTTGGCTGTTACTTCTTTTCCACAAATGCTGTGTGAACATGCATCACACCAGTCAGCTAAACTGCTGTCACAGAGTCCCGGGTCAACTGATAATACACTCAAAGGCGTCCCAGTTGGTCCACATCCAAGCTGGACGAGCACCAGAGGCCAAAGGAGCGATAGCAGTTTAAAGAGGAGAGGAGCTGGCATGGAGCACGAGCTTTTGCATGTCAGAGAAAAGCGGAGGTGACGGGGTCGCCGCTCGGAGGAGTCTCACCTTTTCTCAGCGCTCAGACGAGCTGATCCTCTGAGTGCCAGCACAGATTCACTTGGTCACTGTTTTAGTTTCAATCTGCAGACAGCATCAATGATTTATGCAAAGAGGAGCTGACAGCCCACACTATTTCTGTATCTATTCATTATTCAAGAGGAGCAGTGAGGAGTAAAAAGAGGAGCGTGAAAGTGAAACACGGCTGGTTTTCTCTCCAGGACTGGAGCGCCGGACTTCTCCCGGCCAAAAGTGTTGTTCTGTTGTCTTACTGTGAGCTTTGTTGACTCCCCGAGTGTCAATACTTCCCATTGAATTGTACTTGAGTCGAAAGTTTGAAGAACTTTTCTATTGATCGAGGCTGAGAGTTGACCGAGCGGCCGCCGCGGAGTCTCCGAGGTGGTCGGCTTTCATCTCAGAGATCCGCAGCGAGGCTGTTTAATAAGTGACGAGGCAGCCGGCGACTGCGGCCGGGCCTCCTCGTAGAGCTGATCCATATCTGATATTATATACAGCTCTTTGACGCTCAGCGGCACGCTGTTTGATGGCAGATAACTGAGAAGTCAGCAGAAATACGAGCTGCGTCGGCCCGTCACTGTGAGGACGTGTGCTTTGTTGTGCAGATTGTTGTAAAACGCAGAATACTGAAGCTAAATCCAAACGTCTGGACAAAATACACGCAGCGCTCCGCTCTCCACTCTGATTCACTGTGTGCCTTTCGTCCAGTTTGGCCACTCCGAGCACCGGTACTGTAACAGCGCAAATAGAGGCCTGGAAGTCAAGGCGTCGTGGCTTCAGCGGGTTTGTTAGCACGCTAACAGAATTGGCAGCGCTGTGTTCAGAACAGGAGTGAACTTGAATGCATCAGTAATTTTGTGCAGAGGTATTGATGACGTAACATTCGGGATTGATTCTATCAGGAATTCGTCTTCTCTTTGGGGAGAAGTCAGAGAGAGACAGCGGGGCGGGCCAATCAACGCGCTGCAATCAGCCCTACAATGAAATAAGATTTTACTCATTTTAAATAGTAAAAAAATAGAAAATCAATATGTTGCGTCAATGCTGATGACAGGCCGCCGCGGATAAATCAATATATGGAAAACACTGAATATCCGGATAACCAGAGGCAGAGCGCAGACCTCCATCAAGGCCAATGGTTCAGTCTCTGTTATATGCAAATCAATATTATTGCTTGTTCACGTGAAGCAGAAAGTTCCATCATTTTTCCCTTAATGTCGTGTTTTATTGAGACGTTCACATCTGAATCCAGGAGTGGGATTAGTTTACGCTAACATCCTGCTAACAGACCAACGAACAGACGTGAGATATGGAGGTCATAATGATCGTGATCATTAACGTTAACGATAACGAGGGTTGGCAATACTGATCGTGATGATGATGATGATGATGATGATGCTGGTGAGGATGATGCTGATAACAGTAACAGTTAGGATGACGACGACGATGCTGATAACGATGCCACCAACAGTAATGACGACGGTAATGATGATAATGCTAATGAGGAGGAGGAGCGTGATGCCGACGAAGAGGAGCAGGAGAACAATGGCGGCGATGATGAAGATCTGAGCGTAAACGATTGGCTCTGATTTATGAATGCTAAATGTCTCATTAGGTGTCATAATTGGCAGCAGCTCTGTGTTCACATATGATTAATTACTCTAAATGAGGATTAGAAGTCTGCAATTACTCAGTGATAACACAAGGAGCGAGTCCTGATTATAAGGGTTAATTATCATGACCCGCCCGCACACTGCTGTTTGTGTGTGTGCGTGTGTGTGTGTGTGTGTGAGAGAGTGAGATAAACTGGGACTTTTTTCATTGGGGGTAACAGCCCCCTTTTCCTCAATGTCGTTTAGGTGCCTGTTAATTCTCTGTAAATGTCATTTAGAAATGTCAAATCTTAAATAATCAAATGAAGACGCTGAGGACCGTCTCTCTGCTCGCTGCTTCTTTATTGCTGTCATTAAATTAAAAACCGGCCTCTGCAAACACTTGGATCTTATCTGAGGTCCTTCACTCTCTGCGGTCAGCCTCTGGAGTTTCTCGCTCTCTGCTGTCAGTTTATTTCCTGACTGAGACTTTCCATCTGTTTCAAAGGACAAATATTTTCTGTCCTCATTCTGAGCTGTGACAGCAGTGAGCACTCTGGACACTGAAACTGGACGTTTAACAAAGATGAACGACCAATTATTCGGGTTGAATTCAGCAGCTCTTGCCACGCCTGGTCACTTCTGGGTTATATGACCAAACACGCCGACTGAGAGTCAGAGCTGGACCTCCTGATGCTCTGAGCAGATCCCTGCAGCTGGCTCAACATCTGCTGGAGAGCCGGTAACCTGGAGAGTGCAGGCTGAAGATTAACGTTCGTGCTTTTGGGTGGTCGCATACTTTTGCCCGTTTAGATGTTTAATATCTTCCTTCATCGGTTGAATCTGAGCCTTCACATGTTATGAAGGCAAAACTGTCCTGGTTTGCACTAGTTGAATGAAGTGAGACGCTCTGCTTCGTGTCTTCATGCTGGACCTCTACAGCGACGTCAGTGTCCCACCTGATAACAGCTCTGCTGTCCTGTTGATGTTTGCATATACACAGCAGCCATAGTAACGTGTGTGTGTGTGTGTGTGTGTGTGTGTGTGTGTGTGTGTGTGTGTGTGTGTGTGTGTGTGTGTGTGTGTGTGTGTGTGTGTGTGTGTGTGGTTTTGAGCCAGGTGAAGCCCCCTCCCTCCGGCTCTAATAACGTTAAAGCAGGTGGAAAAAAGCCTTAGTGCTGCTTCCAGAGTAAGACTCTGTTGGAAGTAATGAGAGTGAGAGGACTGTGACTCAGCAGGAGGCCGAGACAAAGACAAGATGGACGGAGGGACACAGCGTTATTGTTTTTCTGCTCAGAAATGAAGTGGGCGGGCGGGCGAAGGGAAAATTAAGAAAGAGGAGAAGGTAGAGGAAAAGGAAGTAAAACGATTTTAACCTTCACCAGAATAAAAGCAGACATGTTTCTGTGGGGAAGCACTTTAATTTCTAAACATAAATAAATATAAAAAGAATTTTTTTGATTTGTTTTCTCATTAGAATTCACTACAAAGTCACTATATTTAATGTCAGAGCTCATCAGCTTCATTGATTTCTGTAAATATCTGCTTATTGTGAATCTGATGCAGCGACTCGTTTCACAGACTGAAAGATGTGGAACGCTCCAAAAACACCTGTTTGGATCGTTCCACAGGTAAACAGGCTGATTGGTCACAGGTGAGAGGATCGTGTTTGGTATGAAAGGCTCAGTCATTCATAGAGGATGGAGCGAGTTCACCACTTTGTGAACACATGATGGATGAAGGAGATGAACACATGGACTCAGAGACACTTCAGGAAGCTGCTGAGCAGTTTGATCATTGATGATTGATTCTGGTTTTGTTTCTGTTTTACAGTCTCAGCTTCCAGCTGTGGAGGAAATGTGCTAAAGTCTAATATAAACCTCTTTCTTCTGCAGACAAAACATCAGTTTCCCAGTGTCTCACACGGTTAATGGCCTTCACTCCATCAGAAACACCACAGAAACACAGAATAAAGAACGTCTCCACCACAGAGACGTCAGCTCTTTCAGCCTCAAACCTGTCGTTTATCTAAAGACCTGCCGATTACCCACAAGCCCCAGCCTGATCTGACGGCCAAAGGTGGGCTCGCTGCCCTGTATCAGCCAGGTGTGTGTGTGTGTGTGTGTGTGTGTGTGTGTGTGTGTGTGTGTGTGTGTGTGTGTGTGTGTGTGTGCAGCTGTCTTTGTGAGAACCAGTTGGAGTGTTAGACATTGGGAGTGAAGACATTTTTGGAATGTGAGGACATTTTGGTCTGTCCTCACTCGGACGGTCGGACGGCTGTTTGAGGGTTCAGACCTCATTTTCAGGCTTTATGTCAAAGAGTGTCCTCACTAGGATGGAAGTACAGTTTTGTGTGTGTGTGTGTGTGTGTGCGTGCGTGTGTGTGTGCGTGTGTGTGTGTGTGTGTCTTGCCCAGCCTGTCCCTCCCTGCCAGGTCGGCCAAGCTGCTAATGATGTTGTCAAAGAGGAATGTGGAGCAAAAAGATCTCTCTGCTTCTTTGCACGCACACAGACACACACACACACACACACACACACACAGGCACACACGCACGCACGCACGCACACACGCACACACACACACACACACAGATGTCTTCTTTCCTGAAGGACGAGTCAGGACAGACTTCTGATAAACGCTTTGTGTTGTCACAAACGGCAGGATGCTGTTTGTGAAGCAGCTTTCTGTGAATTCGTGTCCATCAGCTGAGTGAAGGACGGACAGAGTCTCAGTTGTCTGACGTCTGCTCGCTCGCTGAACGCTGAGCTCAGGGAACGTGATGATTAGAGCTGGACCACTTACACAGGACATGTAATCCATTACTCATTTTTGGATTTACTGGAAAGTGTCTTGCCCCCCCGCCCCCGTCCCCCCCCAGCAGCAGCAGCAGAGCAAACAAGCTGCACCTCGCTGAACGTCATCTTTGATAAATGAGGAGTATGTGGATTCGCTCACAGGTGAAGCACACCTGCACAGTTTCCACATCCAATCAGTGAACTTGACCATTAGCTTGAACTGTTAGCTAGCTTGTTAGCTCGGCCCAGTGAGATATTGCTGCCGGCCAGTGTTAGCATGTTAGCACTTGTTAGCTCACACTGCCTGCAAGTCATCACGAAGCTTCCAGCTGCTCCTGTTTAAAAGGACACACACACAGATTTCACTGTTCAGTGACTGTAATCTAATTACTGAAGCCCTTGCTGATAAAAGTAATCACATTACTTTAAATGGACTGCCTGGTCTCAGTTAGTGCTTTTCTAAAATGCTCTTTATGTGCAGAAGCATGGTATCTTGGGCACTTCAGCCATCAATGGACAGCCCGTCTCCCTGCTGAGCCGCAGACAGGGGACACGGCGCTGTGATGTGTTCCACTTCCTGTCCCGCAGCGCGCTCACGTCCAGATCAGATCTGGAGCTGGCTCAGAGGTGCGGATGTCAGGATACCTGCTGCGACTGGCTGCCGTCTGACTGCATGCGTTGCTGTGGTCGCTCTCCAGATGTCAGCAGCTGCCAGTTACAACCGCCAAAACTATGAAAATAACACCTACTAAACAAAAAAACAAAAACAAGCCAATTGTCCTCGCAGCTCCCTGACGACACGACCAAACAAACAAACAGAGCAGCTCGCACACACCGACGGTCACACACACACTCTCAGCCACATGTTCATGTTTTCACAGCAGCTGCTGACAAACTGACGCGATCCTGGGAATTTTCCCCGCATGGAAACCTACATTTTTGTTTTATTTTGGAGCTCTCGGCAGGGCGAGGTCACACTAGGAAAAAGAGAGAGCGCGCTGTCCCCGTCAGGCTTTCTCCGTCTTTGTGGTAGCAGCTTTTCCCAGGCCCGGCCTAACTGACGTACACACACACACACACACACACACACACACACACACACACACACTCAGAGTTCAGGCACATGGCTGCAGTGATGTTATGAGATCAGCAGCTAACAGGTTATCTCTTCTCCAGCGGAGAATATCTTTTCTAATCTTTCCTAATCCTCTGACCTCGGCCGTCTTATCTCATATTCTCTTTTACTCAAATCCCGCTCTTCCTGTCTTTCTGTCGAGGTTCGTAGACCCCTTTCAGCCCTCCATCCTCATCTGAACTTCACTGTGCTGTTCCAGTCTTAGCGCTTCATCCTCTTCCATCTCTGGTTAACCAGCTTTAAGGGCAGCGGGTTTGACCCCGGCGGACCTTTGGCTCTTCTGCTGCGTCACTGCTGTCCTACATGTGACAGCCTGCCTCAGCAACACGCCGACGACCGCGGCGCGGCACACAGACATGAAGCACGGCCTCAGCCCTCATCAGCATAAACACTATTGACATTCAGCCACAGGTCTTATAGATGACTAAATGTTAATGCATGTAGAAGGCCACACATGTACTCACAGAACTGGAGTTACATCCAGTAACTGTTTTCTCACTATAACGATGTGGACAGTAACATGAAAAGCAATGCCTGCAGATTTCTCTGCCGTTGGCTGCAAGAACCAACACAAAAGTCTTCATCTAACCCACCATCAGAGGAAGTGAAGACCCAGTGGATTAACTTGATGGGACTGTCAACACAACAACAACAACAACAGGAAACCTGTTAGGCCATGTGTGCGCTAATCATTTCACTTCAGGGTTTTTTGAGGGTCAATTCAAAGCAGGATTCATTCAAACCTGAAGCTCAAAGATGGATCAGTACCGACTTCAAACTTAGAACCTGTAAGTTTTGACATTTTTATGTTTGTTTGCTGTTTGTTTTGCTGGTTAGCCTGTTGAATTTAGCATTAGCATGTTCCTCGGCTAATGAGGCTATTAGCATCTATTGTACAGTCAGATAAACCGTGTGAACGTTCAGCCTCATCTGAAACCAGTTAAAGAAGCAGAGCAGCAGGTTGGAGGTGGAAACTGTTTCTTCACGCAGCTTTTTGTGTCTCATATCCAGAGCTAACGTTAGCTTAGCACGAGCTCAGTTGGTCTGTCGTTACAGGAAAGCTCCTCTGCTTCGTCGGCATGTGTGTCTGTGGCTGCTTTATGTAAATGTACTTCATAGTACACTGACTGTTGTACTTATATAATATACTTTGGGTTTTCTGCCCAATAACTGCTGCTGACGTGTGTAATCCTCAACTGTGTCTAACTCTGATGAATCACATTACATTCACTAATTAACCTCCATTATGAGGCAGGTCACTGCTTCCAAACACATGCAGGCCTAAACCTAAACATCTGTTTTTATGCATTTTCTGTCTTAAGATATGTTCGCCTATACTGAAACCACTGAGATATACATGTTAGGTCACATCACCCACCCCTGCTGAAGAGTACAGTAAACACATTCAGCTTTGATTATGTGAGCATGTTCTGGATTTTAGAAACTTCTTAGAAAGATCAGTGAAAGAAATGTTTTCCTGGCCAAAGCTGGTGCAGCGGGGGCTCAGGAGGGAGCTCTCCATGGCCGACCCCGCCAATAGTTCAACAAGAGAGAATGCTAATTTAACACTGAGCTGGATGTGATCCACTGTTAGCTCTTATAAGAAGTTAAAAATCTCCTCTCCTCGACATTGTTTTGTTTTCTGCTCTGGAAGCGGCTCCAAGTGGAGTGAAGGTGAAGGTAAAGAGCCGGACCGGCGCCGAACACATGAAGGCCTGAGCTCATACAGACGGTACCTGTTCACACCTGCACGAGCAGTCTGTGCCGCTGCATATCCTCGGCTGAAATGAGTAAACACGCCGGCCCGGATCACATTCACGCTCTGAGCTCCATCTGGAAACGCTCTGGCACGCTCTCCGCATCGGCTACAAGTGCATTTGTAAAAAGTTTAAAGCTGGATTTCTTCGCCCCAAAGCCGAGAAACCACGCTCCGACTTATTGGCGGGCGTTCAGTTTGTGCGCCAGCGTCAGCCTTCTGCTTCTGATCCGTTTTGAGCCGGCCTCCGAGCTACCTGGTATCAGTGCACGGCGAGCGAGAGCTGCAGTTGTTTGATATGCAGCAGGCAATAGCGTGCTCTATGTGGCAGCTAAGGCTTAGATTACCACTAATTGCAACCAGAAGGGCCAGAATGAATTTACAGCCAGCATTTGTGTGCAGGCCAGATGAGAATCTGTGACAGTCTGGATCCCGGCCACGGACCTTTGTTGTGTGATCTGAGGCTGAAGACATTCAGAGTTTGGTCGCTGAGCAGCCTCATTACACGACAGGACGACATGTGTGCAGACGGTGAAGGCGGCGGGGTCAAAGGTCGGCTCAACAGAGGAAGTGGGCCTGATGCACGCTCTGAGGACAGCGGGTCAGTTAGTCTGACCGGCAGCAGCATTGCCTCACTGAGAGTGAACCCATGAGCCAATAATCCCACAGTAATGCATTTAAACTGAGACACTAAGCTAAAATTAGCATTACCTGCTGAACATCTGTTAGCATTCATTGTTAGCATGCCAACAGGAGCATTTAGCCTGAACCTGATCACCTGACTGAGCTGTTTAACTGCACTTTAAATTCCAATATACCGTCTAATTTTCACATCGATAAGATGTGAGACATGCAGCAGCTCTGAGGAAACAAACCCAACTTTTAGACTTTGAACATTTAAATGAGCTAAATCGTTTTCATTCGTGGTTGCTGCACCAACCCTGTGCGAGCTGGCAGCGCTCCCGTTTGGGTCGAGACCAGTGGAAGGACGGTTCAAACCCTCCTCGCTCAGGCCGGCGGGAGAAAAGGTCCTTTCAGAGATGCGGTATTGTTGATGTCAGACTCAGTGAGGATGCCCTCTGGCTGACACCCACACGCCAGCATGTCCTCTTTCACACCCCAAACATGAATATGCAGCATCTCTGCTGCTGGAATTGTTCATGAACTTTATTCTTTTCTTCACTGATTCATTTCTTTTTCTTTCACTGTTTGCTTTCACTCTTAGAAGAGGAAGTCTGTTGGTGTTCCCACTCACACACACACACACACACACACACACACACAGAGTCACGCCCCGCCTGGGTTGCCAGGTTGGTCATGAGGGCTCTGCTGTGTGATTATCGTCCTCTCCTTCTCTTAATTCCACTCGTTCCTGTCTCACACTCGTCTCGCTCTCGTCTGCGTGGAGACGGATTCTGCCTCGTTGTCTCTTCCTCTTTTGTTGTCTTTTAAACAAACATTTTGACAGGACACGTCTCCATCTGTTATGTAACTGTGTCACCGCGATGTCTGAACTCAGCACACAGAGGACGGGGGGAAATGTAGTGCAGCACGTCCTCGCAGTCAACCACCACCAACTCCCAAAGCGACTTGTCCACCATATGTGGACATTCTTGCTCTTTACACTCGTCAGTAAACAGTAAACATGGTTCGTAATAACCTGCACAGATGATGTGTGGCAGCAAAAAAATCATTATTATTTCATATCCTGTAAACATTTACATCACAGTAAAGTACCACTGATGGGATCTATGTCAAATATTAATATAGAGGACACTGTGGACACTGCAGGCTGTCAGTCAGAGGGTCCGTCCATGTCCTCGCTCAGCATCAGTATTAAACTGTCAGACCTGCCCAGTGAAGTTTGCAAGTGTGTGAAAATGTCCAGCAGCTCTGACTGTAAACACTGACCCCGAGTGATGGCTGCCTTCACACACACACACACACACACGCACACACACGCACACACACACACACACACACACGCACATGCACAACCCATAACCTAAAACATGCAAACAGTCACAGATATGCCACCTTCTATCTCTGAAAAATGTTTGACCTGTCGCATAGTCCCCCTAAGCACACACACACACACACACACACACACACACACACACACACACACACACACACACACACACTCTCTTTGGGTTCTCATAGTGTTGTTGCGTGACAGAGCCTGACATGTTTCAGCTCTCCCGCTAGAGTAGTTCACTCACTCCAGGAAAAGTGTGTGTGTGTGTGTGTGTGTGTGTGTGTGTGTGTGTGTGTGTGTGTGTGTGTGTGTGTGTGTGTGTGTGTGTGTGTGTGTGTGTGTATAAAACAGTGAATTAAAGACCAGTTTGGTGTTGGTTATGCATCATAGATCCAACGCTCCCTGGAGAGGAGGAGTCTTCTTCCCTCACTCTTTTCTCTTCCATCTTTAGCTTCTCTTCTCTTCTCTTCTCTTCTCTTCTCTTCTCTTCTCTTCTCTTCTCTTCTCTTCTCTTCTCTTCTCTTCTCCTTTTTTCTCTCCTCTCCTGTCTTCTCCAATCTCCTTCCCCTCTATTTCCTCTCTCCTGTTCTTCCTCCTCTCATCTTTATTTTTCTTCTTCATGTTCTCTCCTCTTTCTTTCTCTCTTCCTCCTCCCTTTTCTCCTCCTCTTCCCTTTTCCCTCTTCTTCCCTCCTAATCTGTCATCTCCACTCATTGCTCCTTTCCTTCTCATCCCTCTCTCCTCTCCACCAGCCCTTTCCTTTCCTCTCTCCTTCCCTCTTCTCTTTTCCTTTCCTTTCCTTTGCTTTCCCCCTCTATCCTCCTCTATTCATTCCTCTGCTCTCTCGTCCCTCCTGTTTTCTCCTCCCTTCTTCTCCTCTCCACTTCTCGTTCATCCTCTCCTTCCCTCATCGCTTGTTTGTCCTCTCCTCTTCTCTCCAGCTCTCATGATGGATGGCCCTTGGGGGCCCCGGTGGTTTTGACAGTTCGGAGATCTCTCAATGGCCCATGGGAGCCTCGCAGGAGTGTTTGAGAACGACAGACACGGAAACTGTGCATGCATACGTGTGTGTGTGTGTGTGTGTGTGTGTGTGTGTGTCTGTGTGTGTGTGTGTGTGTGTGTGTGTGTGTGTGTGTGTGTGTGTGTGTGTGTGTGCGCGCGCACGCTGAAAGCTTATTGAAAAAAGTCTCGAGCACTTCAGCACATGTGTTTTTCTTCTCTGGACTTTCTCTCCAACAGAGCAAGAGTGAGGTTGATATAACGTGTGTGTGTGTGTGTGTGTGTGTGTGTGTGTGTGTGTGTGTGTGTGTGTGTGTGTGTTAGTGTGTGAAAAGCAGCGCACACGCGGGGGGTGGGATTGCGTGCCCTCTCCGGCTCCCTCTCACGCTAGCTCTCCCCGCCGTCCTCCTCTCGGTGTGTCAGGTGGAGGAGGCGGCGGGTGGAGGGATAGCTCTTGACATCGCTCTTTGCGTGACACAGGATGTAGATTGATCGGCTCTGCCTGCGTGCACAGCAGCGTAAACAGCGAGTAAACAAGACAAGAGGACGGGTCGATGCAGCCCAGCTGAACTTTCTCCTGGAAGCTCTCCCCTTCTTCTTCTTCTCCTTTGCTTTTTTCCTCCAAGTCAAGATTTTGCTGCTTGGAAACATCTCTGAGATCAGGCTTCAAACCTCGAATCACCTCCACCCCAAAAATGAACTGAAGCAGCAGCAGTTTATGAGCTTTGATGACCATAAAAATGTGCAAAAAAATATGTTCAAAAGCAGGAAATCATGCACCTCTTCATGTTCTGTTTGGTTTTCTGATCACACGGCTGGTCATCAAAGGAGTCTCTGGAGGAGCGGCAATGAGGTTTTGTGTTTTATGCTTCTTAATAAAGGCCAAACAGCCTAAATGCAACTGTCAGAGTTTATTTCAATTGCATTTTTTTTGATGTTTAAGAAGCCAAAGAAATAAACATCTGACTCCAGCTTCTTTGCATGCAGACATCTTGTACCTAAATTCAGACCTGGAAACACTCTCATCCAGGTGGTGGCAGCAGGCTAAGCTAAGCTAAGCTATGCTAAGCTAAGTAGCGCTTAAAAATTCTCCCCAGCTATGTCCTAAAGCTCCTCTTCAGGTATCCGGTTTATTCAATTCAATTCAATTCAATATTCCTTTATTAGTCCCACGAGGGGAAATTCCAATATACAGCAGCATCAATAAAGTGTATAAAGTATTAGAACAAGTGCTAAGTCCTATTAGGACTCTAATAGCATCGTGACACGTTAACACCAAATCATATCCGTGATTTAAACTGAGAGTGAAAAATGGTCAATTGTGCATTCTTGCTCAGCTGTCCGTCCAACAACAATAAGTAGCCTTAGTGGAATAATGGACCTCTTCTTTCAGGACGTCGTCTTCTGCATTAATTCCCGTCACGTCTCCTTCAGGTGTGTGTAAGCTCAGGATGTTAGCATGTAGCTAACAGCGTTTGTCTGTGATCCAGTTTCAGAGTCGTTATCGTCTACGCTGCGTTTCGTGTGTGAAATGCGTCAGAGAATAAAGTTTTCTTAACCTCTGGAGGAAAACGCCGGCTGACAGAAGCGCTTCAGACCACTGGCCTACTTTCCCGCCTGAGCCCGACCACATCAGTGTCATCCTGATTTGTTTTGGGTAATTGACAGCTTTCTGAAAGATTTATGAAGTACCAGCAGATCAGAGTTTGCAAGGGCTTATTTCAGCCGTTGGCCCTCATTATTTTTAGTCTAACAAGCATTTCCAGGAAGGACCAAAGCATTCCACGTCTGAGTGAAAAGATGTTTGCAGACAGAGAAGAAGGTGGAAGATCTTTCATGCACAAAATATCTTGAGTGGGTTGTATGACCCTGTCCAAGGTGCAGACATCAGTGGGTGAAAAGATAAACCATAAAGTGATGCAATGAGATACCTTCCTCTGCTCAGGAGTGCTGTCAAGCTGTCTGCTGGGGGGGGTGGGGGGGTCTTTGTGTGCACGCGAGGTGTTCACTGCACACAGTTCCCTCTCTGGAGAATAGAGACAAGAGTGGGAATTTTCCACTTTTACCACACCTCTCTCCCTCTTTCTCTCTTGTGCACACACAGAAACCTCCTACAGGTTTAATGCATTGCCTGCACACGCACGCGCACACGCACACGCACACACACACACACGCACACACACACACACACACACACACATACAATTACTTGAATTAATAAACCCACCTCTCTCTTTGTGGACTTCTGTTCTCTCTGAGTCTCTCCGCTCTAATGCACTTTAACCTAAGCTCAGTTTCATAATGTCGCCTAAGCTCCCGCCACGCTACGTGCGCCCCTGCTTTTACGTGCACTCTCATGCACTTTACATTACTAAAAGCATTGGCTAAATAGGATTCAGCGTGTCTGCCGTGTTTTCTGCCCCTATAAGCTCTGCAGGCTTTCAGCTGTGTCAGCTGTCTGTGTGTGTGGATGCTTCCATGTGTGGGGAAACATCATATGCGGCGTGTTGTGAGTGCATCACTGTGAGAGTGTAAACGGAGGGAGAGCGAGAGGCAGCGATGGCTGTGGGTCAGCGGGTATGGCTTAGCTGTGTGGGTTTAGATGCAGCAGAGGGCTGCGGGGATGTCGTGCTAAGCTGATTAAATGTTCACACTTGAGGTCAAGTCAAGCAGCCACTCAGTGTCCCCAACTGAACTGCAGCCAGCACTTAAAGCCTTCTGTGGGGTGAGTGGACGACAGCAGCCGGCGAGCCAGGAAAAGGTTTTTTATTATTGTATTTTTAATCAATAATCTTTTTCCAGCTGGAGCACCTGCACTTAGCATATTATTTTTAACTGTTCAGCCAATACAGATGATATACGCACAGGTGACAGCAACATGAAGTGTGTTCAGCCTCGGTGCTCAGATCCCCCGGGTCTCTGGAGCTCCGCTGGAACGATGCACTTCATTCTTCCAGTAGATGTTCCAGCATTTTGTGTTAATGATGGAAGCGGAGGACGCTGTCTGGCAACACACACCAGCAGCATCTGTGCAGTTTCCCAGCACCGACGCGTGCGAGCGCTCCAGAGAAGCAGCACGTTTAGCACGTTTGCTGCATAATTCGGTGAGTTTTCTGTTTTCTGCGCGGTGAGAGCTGCATCGAACGAGCCGTGATGTTGAAGGTCTGACCACCGGCGGCGCTCTGGAGCAGCGTTTGTGAACTAGTCCGTTTTACTCGTGTGCATCCGTGCACAAGAAATGCATGTTAGGCTTCAACAACGTGCACAATGCATTTCACCAACTAGTTTATGCAGTTTATGCAAAATCATAAAACAGACCCAACAAAAATAGATTAATAAAACATCTGCAACACTGAGATTTGATCTGCTTTTTAAGTGTAGAAGTCTTAAAAGCTATCAGAAATGTCGCTGATTAATCTGCCGTGGATCAGCTAATCGATCAGCTCAGGTCAGGCCTTCATCCCACACATCATCACTGTCTTTAGCCTCTCAACCCACTTGTGTGTGAAATAATACACAACAAAGACGCTGCAGTTTAATGGCAGCCATCTGGAGCAAAGCAGATTACTGTGATGAAGCAGGAAGTGTTTTCTATACATCCTAATTCTGCGGGTCAGTGGAGCTCGCTGCAGATCAGCAGATGAAAGTGCTGCTGGGTTTATTTCTAAGAAGGTGAAGTCGGGACACAGCGCACTGCTGTGAGGCCGAGGCTGTGCCCAGATTACATCTGCTCAGAAAAAACCTCGTGCAACACGGTGTCTGGATGTGACCTAGAACAGAAAATGGCTGCGAGCTATTTGAATGGTTTCTGACAATTTATACAACATGAAACATTTGGAGTGTAGATAAACTGGTCTGCATGCCGTCAAAAAGGAAAAAGGCCGTAACCTCATAGAAAACTTCATCATGGAGGCTGGAGACTCTCAAAATGTCAACTAAATTTGCTTTGCTGTCCTAAACAGACGTTAATTTACAGCAGAAAACCTCCAGATTTAAACGCTTAATGTGTTACGATACGACTCAGTTCAGGCCCCAAAACGACCTGCTGATGTTCAGGGGAAGAACAGGGTTCGTTTGAAATGACTCCTTTGGAAATGTTAGGGGACCATCGTGGTCATGGTCCCAGTAATAAACAGGCAGGTGGGGGCTGTGGGACCATCGTGGTCATGCTTTGAAGAGAAAACAGCGTTGACTGTCAGCTGGAAGTTGAACATGCAGCACGTCGTTTTGAGAAACTTCCTCAAATGACTGACGCCTTCGGACAGTCTGCGTTTGTACTGCTGATGAAGAGGAATCACAAAAACCTCCTCACATCCTGTTTGTGTGAGCGATAAGAGGCCTTCATTCATCCAGCGTTAGCAGCGCTGCACTGCCTGATCAGCAGAACCCGGCTCCACCCAGCTCAGCTCAGCAGGCAGGTCTGTTTGGACGTAGATGCAACAGGTGTAGCTGAAACGCCACCGCCCAACGAATCTGCAGTGAGACGACGTCCACGGTGCCGTAAGCGTCCCAGTCATCATCAGATGATCGTCGAGGTTCTTTTTATCAGACGTTAAAAGCTTTTTGGGATTCAAACCCAGCTCTCGTGCACAGCAGCATTACTGAATATGTGGATTCCAGAATTAGCGTATTAGCATATTACCAGTATATAGATCCATCATTGAGCTTTGATTTTAATATTTAACATTGATTCGGACTTATTTTATCTGTGTCTGTATTTGAGTCAAAGAAATAGTTAAATTCTAGTGAGAGAACATCACCTGGACGCGCGTCTGTTGAGCCTCGAGCCCAAACGAGCGCAGAGCGCCGCGACGCAGAGCGCGACCGACCGGCTCCACCTTAATGTGATGACGGCCGAGTGTGTGAGTGACAGGTGTTCTGAGGGGCCGGCGAGCAGACGAGGCTCCGCTTTCACGGGATTAAAGTTTATTGATGGTTTTTCATCACAACTCATCGACCCGTTTTCTCATCTCCTCGTTCCATCATAACCAGCAGGTTGTGACTGGACAGGTCTGAGCGTGTGTGTGCGTGTGTGCGTGTTATCCACCATCTTAGCGCGGTGCTGCTAATGCACTGCCGTATATTGTTTCTCGCAGCCTTCAGTCCATCCGGCCCTGCAGCGCCTGACGAAAGCTTCGCACCGCTCACACATTCAGACTCCTGGGGGCAGAATCCATCACGCAGCTCTGACAGGAAGTGACTCCTGTGTGTTGTTCTCTGCACCGCCCTGCTGTCGCTTCGCCGCTTTCAACAAAAACCTGCACGTTCAGTCTTTGTGCTGGTTTGTGAACCTCGTGACTTTGGAAATATGTTTTATTAAATGATAAATAACTTATTTCCACATATCTGACACCACATCATTTTTTTCTGCAACCAGAGCATCAAGAACGCTTCATCCAGGTGGTCACCTCTGACAGGAGGTGGATTCAAAGCAGAGAGGCCTTAAAATGGAAGCTTGGGTCAGACTGTCCTTCCTCCTTTTCCTTCCTCCTTCCTCCTTTTCCTTCATCCTTCCACTTTTCCTTCCTCTGGACTCGCTTCCTTCCTTCCTTTCTCTTCACATCTTCTCTTGTCCAAGTTCACTTTTTAAAAACGCACATGAACCAGCAGCTGAAGTCCTCCTCATCAGAGCGCAGCTCACGATCTCAGACAGTTTAGTTCGGACTCATTGGAGGTTTTTTTCCTCTTTACAGATAATTTGATCTGAACGTGTGCGTGCAGGACGAGACAGACGGGGTAATGACTCTCTCTAATAGGGCTTAGTTCAGCTGTCCGCATAATGCCGTCTGGCCTTTGTCTAATCTGAGCTCCGCTGTCTGAGTGAACGCGCTCAGAGCCGGCCGACAAAGGGTTAACCTACAAAAGGAAAGAGGGAGGAAACGGGGGGCAGGAGGAAATGGAGAGACAAGTAACATTCAAACAGACAGATAGCATCATGGTGGAGATGAGTGATCTGGATGAAGAGGCTGCAGTTAATGACCGTTCAGCATTGACCCTGAGCAGAGGTAATGATGCTCCCATACAGGCGGAGCAAATTAGCTGTGGAGGGAAGGAAGGAAGGACAGAAGAGGAGGAGAGAAGGGGAAACGGTCAAGACAGATATACAGCACATAGTGAAGAGTGACAATGATGTTGAACTTTAACCCCGCAGAGGTAATGATGCTGCCAGCTGGGCCTCAGCCACGAATTAGGAGAGGAAATTAAAGACAGCAAGGACAAGAGGGAGGACAGAAGGAAGGGAAGCGGGAGGATAGGAAGGGAAATACCACGGGAAAGGAAAGGAGAAAAGAAATGAGAAGGAAGGACGGGAAAGGAAGAGAAACAAAGAGAAATAAAAGGAAAGAGGGGAGGAGAAGGAAGAAGATGGCAAAGGAAATGAGAAGAAAGGACAGAACAGGAAGGACAAGAGGAGGAAATGAGGAAGATGGGAAGGAAGAATGGCAGGAGAAAGGAAAGGAAAGAGGAGAGGTGGGAGGAAATGAAAGGAAAGGAGATGAGGAGAGAAGCCAAGGAAGGAAAAAGCAAAGAAAACAACAGAAGAATTGAAAGTTAATGAAAACAAAGAAAAAGAAGAAAAGGAGAAGGTAATAAATGAGCACACGTATCCTCCATTTTTAGGGAGGGATCCTCGGATGGTGGCGTTGAACTTTAACCCCCCCACGAACTGAACGGCTCAGACAGAAAGAGAGGAAGACGAGGGGCTGAAACGAAAGAAAAAAGATGCAGAAATGAGCAAGTGTGTTCGCTGTGATGATGAGCTTGAACTGTAACCTCTGCGGCGGTAACGGCGCCGCGAGACCTCGGCTAACGGATTAGCCGCAGTGCTAACTGGCGGCGTGTGAGCCACAGGGGAGCCATCAGGTCTGCAGGACATGAATCTTACGTATGTGGCGAGAGAGTGAGGTGGAGCTCCTTCGATTGATGGACCTCATCGGAGCCACACAGTCCCCAACTGGACGGTCAAGGCCTCGTCCTAATGATAATGCTCATGCTAGTGTGTGTGTGTGTGTGTGTTCATTGTGCTTCCTGAGAAAGCAGCACAGGAGAGTCGCCCCCCGCCCTGAAATCAATGTCTCATTTACATCAGAGCTGCGTTCAGCACCGTCATTGTCTTTGTGAGTCACACACTGCTCTGTGTGTGTGTGTGTGTGTGTACCTTCAGGTTTAATGTTTTCTTGTGGTTTTAAAATGTCTTTCTTGGGTTATAAGTGAAGGAAAACGTGACGCTCTCATAAATGAAGTGTACTTTTAAGCACAGGACTGAAGGTAATTCATCAAAGTTTGCTCTTTAATGCTGTTTTCTGAGGTAATTCTTTCATGTTTATTAGATTGTCTGGTAATATTTTATATAACAGCATCTGGCCATCTTCATAGCGCTGACCTGAGGTTATTACTGAGTTTGTGGCAGCTGAGGAAAATATGCTGCATGGAGCCGTTTGGACGTGTTGTTTTTGTGGTTCATTGCTCTTGAACGCAGGTTTTCAAAGTGGAGCGCTGCAAGCCTCCAACATCCCGCCGGCCGTTCAGCCTATACTTGTTTATATTTTGCCAAATTGGCACCATTAGAGGTTTGGCAGATTAGCTGTTAGCAGCCTGTGTTTATGACGTGCAGACAAATATCGCTGCAAAGATCTGAGTGTCATAAGGAGCATCTGTGATCAGATTTAACGACATCCAAGGAGTTATGACTCAGGACTAAACAGAGATATTTTAGATGCAAATCAGGCGCTAATCATTCATACTGTCTGAACATCAACCATGACTGGTGCCGCTAAGCTGACCGCCTTTTCATTGCACCGCCGGCCCTGCGTTGACCTACATGTGACCAGTAAAACTTAACTGCTCACTGCTGATGATTGTTTCCAGAACTCGGCTGAACTACCTGCACAGACGTTTGCAGAATTTGCTGCATCTGAAAGTCAGTCTACCCACGAGACCACAAGAAGAGCGTCTGAGCCCGGACAGCTGTGTGCACGGCTTGTGATGAGGTTCAGAGAAAGCTCTTTGTTTCATTTGATGGTTTTCAATGTGTAAACACATGCTGAAAATCCCAGGTTCCCACAGGTGAAAATACCTCCAAGTCTCAGGAAATACCAGGATCCCATTTCTGACCCTAATGTGTGCGTGAACGTGGCGTGAGCGTTCAAAAACACTCACGTTCAAAACCGTTCATGGCACAAACTCTTCATACAAACGTGAAGGAACCTCATGCTGTGCCCTGATAACACTGCAAGAAACCTGTGTGTGTGTGTGTGTGTGTGTGTGTGTGTGTGTGTGTGTGTGTGTGTGTGTGTGTGTGTGTGTGTTACTCATGCAGCCACATAAACAAAACTTAAATCCCCATAATGTAAATCATTACAGTTCAGGGTGAAGACTCCAGAAAGTGAATGTAAGTCAGTGTAATGTCCTCTGAAGTGATGGAAACATGACTGTGTGTGTGTGTGTGTGTGTGTGTGTGTGTGTGTGTGTGTGTGTGTGTGTGTGTGTGTGTGTGTCATTTACAGTCATTCGGACGTCTCAGATTACACAGCTCTCGCAGTGTCATCCTCCAGTGTTCCTCAGAATCTCTGCTTCTGTTTATCTTCCTGCACCTATTTCGAGGAAAGCGTCTGTTTTCGTTCAAGTGGCCGATCATAGCTCACAGTTCGGTTTCACAATATCAACAGGCAGGTCGTTGTTAGCGCAGTAAATCCCTTTTGAAGGTCAAGTTTGTTTCTGTCGGCTCTGTTCACGGCTCAGCAGCTGTTTCTGTGCCGCTCAGAGGTTCAAACCTTTAGCTTCACTTCCCTGTTTGCAGTGGAGATCACATTCATCGTCTCCAAGGGATGAACTGTGAGCTGAGGTGACCCATCGACCTTCATCAAGCCAGCGTCTCCATTTGTCCAGGGCTTTGGTTTATGACCTGCTAAGCCTCAGCATCAGTGGTACTTAGCAAATCTTAGCATGCTAACATGCTAAACTGAGATGGTAAACAGTCTGAACTGATCAGCATCAGCAAGTGTTGTTGCTATGTGCATGTTAGCATTTAGCTGCGCCTGCGCAGCCTCACAGAGTCGTTACCGTGGCTGCAGATGCTCGTTATCACAGGATAAAACAGGATGTTCGGTGGATCGCTGATTTCATCCCATCTCTCCTGAGCATTGCTTTCCTTCCCTCAGCCCACTTCCACGCTTCACTGTGTGAAGAGCTGTGAGCCTTCAGATCAGACCAGCATCCTCAAAAGCAGCTTTATTTACACTGAGCTGGTGCTTTCCACCCTTTGGGCTTGTGTTGAGCAGCCTGACTGCAGACAATAGAAGAATCCAGAAGCTCCTCCACCTCAGCCCGGCCTGTCCCTCCCTCCATCCTTTTCTTCCTCTAATAGGATTTCCATCCATTAGATCTTTTATCATGACCTCCATGCATGTTAAAGAGGGAGAGATGAGCTGAGGTGTATTGATGCAGGGAGGTGATAGGGAATCAATAGGCCTATAAAATGGACAATCAGGCAGTGAGGCGGTGGGCTGTGAGCCCCTGCTGCCTGCTGGGGGTCCTGAGGGGGAATATTAGCTCCGTCTGAGGTCTGTCTCACTGAAGAGCTTCTAATTAAAATGTACAGCCTGTCTCCTTCTCGTTATGTCTGTCGTCTGATTAAAATGTGAGCCTGAGATGGCTTCACAGTGAGCGCAGGTCCATCTGAGAGGCTTCAGGAGACGCTTCCACCAGAGAGAAAATTCAAATTTCATAATAAGGAGGCTCGATTGCGAACGTCTTTGTTTAATCCATTTTTCACTCACAAGCAAAGAAAGGTTTTATACTGAGATGCTCACCTAAAATAATGAAAAACATGTTTAGAAATGTAAAGTGACATTTCAAAAAAGAAGCAAAAACCTTTCCTGGAGCTTCATCTCATTGTCGTAAAATCCCAGTTTTTGCCACTCGACTTTATATTTAATCCCATATGTTGATTTTTTACACCTGCAGGACTATTATTTCACATATGATGTCAGAGCAAAGACGACGTCTGATTGGCATCAGTGTGACAAACACACTTCCTCCATATTGTCATACTGACACACACTCAAATGAAGGAACAGACACATGTACACGTGTGTATTCATACACAAGCAGAGACTCTTTAAATCAAAGCAGGTGTGTGCCTCTGTGTGTGTGTGTGTGTGTGTGTGTGTGTGTGTGTGTGTGTGTGTGTGTGTGTGTGTGTGTGTGTGTGTGTGTTGTGTGTAGAGTGTGTAGAAGTTGTGCAGATGTGCTGACTCAGCTGCTTTTGTAAAAAATTCTACCCTGGGTGCGATTCATTTTCCTGTCTGCAGCTCTCTCTCTGTTTCTTTACATCACTCCTGCACTTGTGCAACACACACACACACACACACACACACGCACGCACACAGCTGATTGAGTCCACACGGGACTGCACACGTCCACATATCTCGCTGCAGTCCTGCAGTGGGACGCTTTACGAGGCTCTTCGGTGACAGACTCTGCCGTTTGAAAAGGTGCTTTCCTCAAAGATAACAAGTGATGCAGCGTTATCTCATCTCGTCTGCATTAAACACATATAACACCTGGCTCACACACTTCTGAGACCACGTCCACACTAATCCGGACGTCCCGGTGTTGAATTTCCATCCACACTAAGTTGATGTTTTCCCTAAAACAGGTGTCACAGTATTAAAACTGGAACAGCTCTTAATATAGGAAGTAACGCCTGCAACACGTAGCTGGTACCTGAAAGCATCGTGACACATTGGTGTGTGGACTCCTGTTCTGAAGTTTGGATCAGCTAATGCTAGCGCTAGTTAGCTAGCTTGGTTAGCAAGGCGACTCTGTAATCCACTTAAGCTATGATATTAATTGGGATGCTAATGGGATGCTAGCGTAAAACAGTGCCGTGCATTATTGCATATCTACCCTGTGATTGACAGGTCGCTGAGTGTGTCAACCACACGTCACTGTAAAGCGGACGCTGCTGTATCGTCTTTCTTTCTCTAGATGGGAACGTAATTTACAAAACGAACCTCGTGCTGTGTTGAAGAAGACTTCAAACTAGTGATTCAGAGCATAAACTCTGCAGGAAAGGTTGACTAGTGAAAAGTAGGATCATTTTCCCATAGACTTCTATAAAATCGGACTTCTTCGCCCCCTGCTGGCCATTAGACAGAGTGCAGGTTGAAGGCCTCAGACTTCGTCTCTGTTCGAGACTCTTTTGCAGTTTTATTTTTCTTCTGTTCCTTCGAACCGTCTCCACTCCTCGCTGCATTCCTCTCCTTCGGTCCCTTCATCATCTCGTTCATGCTTAAATAGAGATGAATCTATTTTCCAGCTAAGCGTCCTCCTCCTGACTCCTGCAGGCTCTCCTCTGCACAGCCTTTTCCTCCACATTCCTGCTTTTCTTTCCGTTTCCCCTCTGTGCTCCAAAATCAAAATTGCTTTTGTTATTGAGGGCAGGATTGCGTAACTCTAATCTGTGTAATCGAATTGCGATGCTCCACACAAGCATCCGCAGCCCACGGAGCTCCCGACGTGTTCGCTCGCGTGCAGAGTCGACTTTTTAGATTTGCATTATTGACCTCGTGTCTCAGGGTGACAGCGAGAGGGAGGCAGGGGGGAGATCACAGGCCGTTACAGGCAGGACGGGGCTGTCTGTCAGAGCAGCAGAGTGGCTGTTCTCAGATCAGTGCTCAGCGGACGGACGGACGGACGGACGGACGGACGGATGGACGGACGGATGTCCATCCAAACAAAGGCTTCACTTCACTCGATGCTTAAAATGAAACGAGGCCGTCCCAGATCAGCTGTTTGCCTTCGAGAGGAAAGACTCTGGTCTTTTTTCTGTAGTGTTGTGCGTTATTTGTCACTGAGTTTTAAGGGCTGAAATCTGGAAATCACTAAGAAGAAGAACAGGAGCTGTGACACAATCGGCTGAAACGTCTGCACGTCCCTCAGTGTCCAATTACAGGAAGTCTGGAGGGTCAATGTTCAGGCAGGTCGGTCTGTTCAGTGACCTTTTTTTGGATTAGTAGTACAAACAGATTACTGTTTATCAGCCATGTTTTCAGACTTCTTCACTTCTTCAGCACTCATGGCTTTACAGCAGAGTCCAATAAAGACCTCCATGCTGCATGTAAACGCTCTGACTGCAGGCGGCGTCTTTTCGTTCATCAGATGAGGCTGAACTTCCCATCGTAGCTGCTGTGTGCATTCAGAGTGAATGAGTCTGTACAATACGTCTGTCCAGGATGGAAAATGAAGCTTAATGTGATCAAATAATGGTTTCATGAGGATCGAACGTTCATCATTTTCGCACTTCAGCGCGCTCAACAGAAATCCTCATGAAAATCCCCAAAACGTCACTGAAGGTGGTGCTTTCCGGTTCATGTGATGTCACCGCGTTGGTGTCGTCCCTGTTGTTAACCATCACAGGAGCCGAGTCCACGTCACACCGGGTCATAATGTTGACGTATTATTTTTAGACTTCAGTATAACATCGCAGAAACGCGATCGTTCACTTTCACGTGTGATCAGCGTCGTCACATTCAGCCCAATCAGCGACGACTTCAACGACAGACTGATGCCACGAGCTGTGAAACCTCTCAAGTTTAAATCCAGCAGACAGAGTGTGTGTGTGTGTGTGTGTGTGTGTGTGTGTGTGTGTGTGTGTGTGTGTGTGTGTGTGTGTGTGTGTGTGTGTGTGTGTGTGTGTGTGTGTGTGTAGAAACATGTGAGAGACATGATGAAGCCAGTTGCCATCAGCAGACGGTCGGGGGATTTTCCCAGAGTCCTCGGCTGGTCTCAGATCTGCCTGATAACCCTTCGCTCTCCTCTGGCGGTTATTCTGCACATGTGTTCTTGGTTTGTGCCGCGCAGATAAAGCGCTCCCACATTTGATTGCCGGGGTCCTCCAGAGGCCTCTCCATCCATAAATCACCTCCCAAAGTGGCAGATGAACGCAGCTTCGGGGTGAGGTTTGAACGCAGCGTCTCTTCAGTCGCACGAGATGTTTTCATCTGATTCGATCGGCGACGCCTCAGCGTTCGGATCCGTCGGACGCTTTCAGCGTTCCCTCTGTGGAAATCACATATATGATAAAGAGATACGGCTTGTTGGCGCTGACTTCTTGACAGAAGCTTCATAAAGAAGTCTGCTTGAAGTGAAGCTGAATTCTTGTGGACTGATGTTTCTGGACAGATGTGGGCTGATGTCTTCCTCTGCCTCCAGCTGATCAATATTCCACACCTCCCCTCCAGCGTCCCCCCGCAGACCGCCCGAGGCCTGGAAGTCTTTGCAGCCCGCCGGCCCGTGCCTGCGTGTCAGAAACGTCTCGTGCAAATTTGTTCTCATTTGCCAAAATTCACTAATGGGAGCTAATGGAGAGGGAGCGAGATTACAAACACGTGTCCCCGTGTTGTCGGACCACCGCCAGATAAACCAAGGCTGCTGGGAAATTATCGACGAGCTAGGAGAGATTAAGAAATGTATTTCCGCTGCGTTTCATGTGAAATGCTGCAGTTTTACTCATCAGGACTGTAAAAAATGGGCCGATCTGAGAGGAAGAGCTCATGGACACCCTGCGGCGGCGGCGGCGGCGGCGGCGGCTGAGCAGGTCTGCTGCTGAAAACTAAAACCACCAGCAGTCCTGCTGATGCTGAACGCTGAGCTTCTTCTAAACACTCTCAGGATCATCGACCTTTTACAAAACTCTTCCTCTGACGGCCTCTCTGCCCGTTTGAAAAACCTGGCGACATATTTCAGATTTGGACAAAACATTTCTTATTAAAAAGACAAATTGATCTGACCGGGGGGGGCCTTGGCCCTCGGAGCACCTGCCTCTCTGCAGCTGATGTTTGAGATTACTGCGTGACTGGAGGAGAGTGATGTAATGGAGAGCCTCGGTGCAGCCGCCTGTCCCACGTCCTCACGTCTAATGAATCTGTGAACACACTGGAAACCTGTTTGAGCTGACGTACCTGTGATATAAAACCCAAAAACAATTCGCCTCACAGATAAACCATCATGAATCATTAGTTTTTAGGTCCTTACTGGACAGTCAGGTGAGCATGTGATGCTAACAGCGTGACGTGATGATCAAAGTTCTGATCTAAATCTCATATTTAGGCTCAGGAACGAAACATCTGATCGTCTTTATGGACCCGACTGTCTCTGTCCGTCCTGGTATCAATAAATCTGTGATCATCAGAAATCGATCACTCCATGTTGCTCCTGCAGCAGGTGTCACGTGTGTCAGACTCGGTGGCGTCGCACCTGCTTCAGACCGGCTTTAATTGTGGAGCTTCTTCTGTCTGAGCGCGAACGCTGAGGTCACGGCTCTGATTGAAAACGCCAAATGCTGATCCTTCAATTACTCTGAACATGGACTCTGTCTGTCTGCCCTTCGCCCCCCCCCCAAGCCTCCATATGTGATCTCCAGACCGCTCTCCCTCACTGTCCGGCCCATTGTTAGCGGTGGCGCTCGCCCCCAGACGCCCCCCCACCCACCCCCCCACAGAGACCTAAGGAGGCTTCCCATGGACGTGGAGGGCACAAGGTCAAGACACGGGCGGACATAAATCTGTGGCCTCACCATCCATCCCCTGACTCCCCCAACCATCCGCTCACCCCCCACCCTATCTACACACACACACACACACACACACACACACACACACACACACGGCTAACAATAGGCCCTCTCCATCTGGGTGTAAATAATGATGATATTGTGGTGGTGAATGGTGCCCTGTGTCCAGGCGATAAGCCCAATATAGTTATAGCAATATGGGGAGGGGTGAAGGGAGAGGGGGGGAATTATCCTTTATCTGTGTCATGGCTTACCCATCCTGTGTGTGTGTGTGTGTGTGTGTGTGTGTGTGTGTGTGCATGTCACACTCTTAATTATTAATGCCTGAGCCCTCACTGCTTCTCCTCATTTGTCTCCGCCTCTTCGCCACCCCCCCCCCCAAACGCACGGCCTCACCCTCCAGCCTCCCCCTCTCCCCCCCGGCTGACGCCTCACCTCGTCCTCTGTGTTATTGCTTTTGTTCTCTCCTCTCTGGCCTGTGTTGTGTATGTTCTGGGATTTCTATTGTTCTCTAATACCCCCCCGTCTTCTTCTTTCCGTCCTCGTCATTAATTATCTCCACACCGGCACAATGGGCTGTTTAGCTTCATTTGCATGTTGCTTTATATGCTGTTGACAATCAATTAGCCCTGATGATAAAATCCGACTCGGGGAAGGAAGGAAAGGCCGTGACTGGTTAGGCTGTGAGGGCGAGGAGTCGGCTGGCGGGCGACATCACATCAGCGACACTGTTCGGGAACGACGGTCGAGCGAAGGTATCTGATTGGCCTGTCTGAGTAGCTTCGTCAGGTTTCCTCGTTAGCCCTCCTGGGGGTGTTTTGGGGTCACGCTCAGAATTTAGGTGGTGTTTCCAAACAGAGCTTCAGTAAAGGCCTCAGCGTGATTCAAACAAGCCAGGTAGCACCACCTGTCGTCAGACCTCGTCTGAAAGCACCTGTTCTGATCTCCGCCGTCGAAGGCGTCGTAGCCTCCTCAGTCGCTCCACAGCTCCTTCTCTTCTGTCTTTACAGTCCCACCGGTCGAGCCGTACATAACGATAACGGGCCGCGCTGTCTTCGCTCATCAGGGTGAGTTTGCGTTCTGTCACGCCTCCACACACCTGTTCAGTCACCGTGTGAGGTGGACGTGGTCGCTGGACTGCTGGGAAGTTACTGAACCTGTCAGGTCGAGCCCCCTGCTGTCGGAGGAGGGGGTTCAAAGGCTGTCAGTTCGTTTGAAGCATACTGAGGCCTTAACTCCTCTGTTATCAGATAAAGAACAGCAGACAGACCAGCGATGAAGGTGAAGATGAAGATGGCCGCCTTTTTGTTCCTCCTGGTGGAAACGACTTAATGACCCTTTTGATTTTATTGTGTTTAGCTAAAACAGTTCCAAAACTTGTTGGCTTTTGTCCATTTAATCACATATATAACCCAGAAAACGGGACTTCCTGGTGAGTTCTCGGCAATGTGCTGCAGCCAGGACGAAGCGAGACACCTCTGAATATTCATGTGTTCGAGAGACGCGTCACACAAACTAATTACTTTCAAGTGTACTGAAGCCTTAACGCGCTCCTCGTTAATCATATGGTTTAGAAACGTGAACCCTCAGACACAAAGCTGAAATAATTAAAACTACATGCAGAAACGTTGAGGATGTAATTAAAAGGAAACCTTCAAATCATAACTGAGGGGGAAGAACCTCCAGAACTCAAAGGCAAACAGTCATTAAAGCAGCGTCGGATACAGAGCGCAGAGTTTGGGGGAGCGGAGCGGATTTGTTGAACGCACACCGAGCCGAGAGAATCTTATTAGTGTAATGGATTCAGGCGGCCGGGCAGACGTCCTCCTCTTGTGTCGCATTGGTTTGAAGGGAGCTGGAGCAGATGTCGCTCTCTTTTTCCTCCCCCGTTTCATCTTTTCTCAATGGAAAATCTCCATATCATCATTTTCTTTTTGTTAACCTCCTCCTCCTCCTCCTCCTCCTCCTCCTCCTCCTCCTATCCGTATCTCCTCTCTTCTATCTGTCGCTCTGACGACTCTGCTTCCTTTCTGCCATCCCTCCATTTCTCCAGCTTGGGCACAGCAGGGGATCTGAGACACACACACACGCACGGTTGTCATTCATTGATGTTGTAGGCGTCGCTGCATCTGGCCAGTGTCAGTGTGAGAGATGTCACCAGGACGTCATTGTCATTAATGTTGGCTGATGTTCTCACAGTGAGGCTTGTGACAGGCTGACAGAGCGCACACACACACACACACACACACACACACACACACACACACACACTCACACACACACGCAAACACATACACACGCACAGATGGACAGAGATGTGTGTGTAGATAGCTGATGGGTGATTCAAACTAAACTTTATTATTCTGTTAATGTTAAACTGCACTGACTCAAGCAGCTGGTTTTCAGCATCATGAAGACATTCAGGCGCAGTCAGCTCAAAGTTAGCAAAGAGACGCTGAAGGGACACTGAAGGGACACTGAAGGGACACTGAAGGGACACCGTGGTGGTGTGTTCTTCATTTGTCCTTCAGATTTTTAAGACCAATCACAGTTCAGTCTAAATTTGCGTAGTTGACGGTCGTACGATACGCTCGATGCACCACACAGATAGAGTTAGCCTAGCATGGACTCCAGTGCTGCAGCTAATAATAATTAATGAGTAATCTGACAGTTTTTTCTCAGTTAATTGATTCTTTTGGACTTATTAATCTCCTGCAGGCTCCTGCTGACGTGAGCAGGCCGAAGCCTCGAGGCCAAACTCTGACTCACATGTAAAAGTGACTCATCCGACTAAACTAACATAGTTATTTAACCCAAACCATGAGCTTGTGAATAAACTTATTTTCGCAGATTGAAGTAAAAATGGCACAATCGAGCACAATAAACGGCCAAAAGTACGTGGACACTGAGGCTCACAGCCGTGTGTGATTGTCGGGTTTTGCCATGCCGTGGTTACAGGTCGTCATTTTCACCTCTCAGAGACACACTTCAGCTCTGCAGCGCTGAAACGTCTGCGCTCGTTCTCCACCTCTGATCTAATTAGTCTGGAGTTTTGACTCGTGTCTGATCTCTTCACGGCTGTCTGGGTGGAGAAAAATCTGATTCTGTGTGGTTTCTTCGGTCTAGACAGCCATGAACAGATCAGATATGTGCCTTAAAGAGAGCGGCCACGCTGGCTCGACCTATGAAGCGTGCACGGACCCCAAACATCCTTAATTTGGTTTCAGGAAGTCAAAGCTGACGGAGTCGTAACGGTCTGAGGAAACCTCCCCGCCGCTGCTTCAGGCTCCAGTTTGGGACAGACGGGCAACATTCTGCCTTTGTAGGTTTTTAATCCACAAAATGCGGAAGTGAAACGGTTTAAAGCCACACAGTTTGTGCAAAAAACTTCCATTTCCGCTCAGGATCGGATTGTGTTTGTGAAAGATTTACAAAAAATGTGTTTTTGGGCCGAAATGACGGAAACAGAGTCGAGGGAGTTAAGAGAGAGAACACACACGGCAGCTTATTCACAGTGACGTCCAGATCTACAGTTCTGGGAAATTTAATGTCATATTCCTCTGTGTGTGTGTGTGTGTGTGTGTGTGTGTGTGTGTGTGTGTGTGTGTGTGTGTGTGTGTGTGTGTGTGTGTGTGCGTGCGTGTGTGTGTGCGTGCGTGCGTTGCAGCATTGTCGTGACTCAGCTCTCCAGATTAGTGTGTTGACAATTTATTTCAGCAGTCGCTGCTGTCAAAGGGCAGTTTGTTTTTGTGAGTATGTGCGGTAGTCGATGACGATGATGCTTCAGTGCATGTGTGTGCGCGTGTGTGCGCGCGTGTGTGTTTGGCTCAGGTTGCTGTTTACATTCCTGCCGGCAGTGTTTCAGGAGAAGGCGCGTTGCTGATTGCGTATTTATCTTTCCGTAGAAACACGAGCAACATAAATTCCCCCCTTCTTTCTGCTCGTCTGTTTCGTCGAACGAAAACAGATTTAGGTTCAAAATCTGCGCAGAGGACGAAGCACATGCGCGGGAAAGCGTGTGCAGGTGTGCGCAGGTACACCTGCACACAATGACAAACGATCATCCCACTGCTTCCTCATCCATCTGCTCAGGCACAGATAGGATTCACATGAGGAAGCACCCAAAACGCCATGTAGAAGGAGATGAATGTGTGTGATGGTCAGTGAACAGAGAGAGGAACAGAAAATATACAAGATGGAATAAGAAGATAAATAAATGAATCACAGGAAAATTAAAGAAAGGGACGTGCAAAGAACATGTGATGTGCCGTTTATAGTATCACAGTATGAAAGCAGTAGTTTGAGATATATGATGAAGTAAGGATTCCTATACATGTTTGTGTGTGTGTGTGTGTGTGTGTGTGTGTGTGTGTGTGTGTGTGTGTGTGTGTGTGCGTGTGTGTGTGAGAACGTCAAACTGAAGACAAACATCTGAGACGATCTGAGCTGAATGAGAAGTTTTCTGAAAGCTAAAACTTCATCATCAAATGTGGATTCATCCGCCGCTGAAAATAGTCCCAACAAAAGCTCTATTTCCTGCTGTTTGTTTGAAGAAAACGACCGTGAGCAGCATCATCTTCAGACAGGAAGTGAGACAAACAAACACGTTGTTGGTTTGTGTGTTTTCATGAGATTTGACAAAAAACAAACATACAGAAAAACAGCAGCTTTATCCTTTCAGAGTGAGCGTGTGCCAACTTTTTCAAGGTCATTCATATATTAATAGTGGCCGTGCATTTGATGCACAGATGCCTCAATGAGCCACACACACACACACACACACACACACACACACACACGGTGGTCACTGGCTGCCAGTAGCGTCTCTGCCCCAGGGCAAAGCGTTCATGCTACATTTCCACCAATCCTCCAAACCTCAACCACTAATCCATCATTTTGGACACACTGTTCAAACAAGCACACACACACACACACATGCACACACACACACACACACACACACACACACACACACACACACACACACACACACACATACACACACACACTCTCTCTCTCTCTCACACACATACATTCACTTGCATTCAAAACTCCAGAACGTCACAAACTGAAATGTGATGTCTTTTTACTCGCTCTCACACACTCGCTGTGTCTGCTGCCCACTGGGTTTAAGCAGGAAGCAGCTGCTCAACCTGATAAGACCCTCTGGACACACACACACACACACACACACACACACACAGTGTCAAATCACGTGTGTCTGGATGAACACATCTCCTCGTCCTGAGCTCTGAGTCAGTCATCTGGTGGGCTGAACTGACGTCACACTAACAGAGCTTCAGAGCTTCACAGCTGACAGGAGCAGAGAAACCTCGCTGTGTGTTAGAACGACTCTTCAGGACATCTGATCCACGCTCACACCAGAAGGTGGATCATGGATCCATGTCAGGGTCCAGAAGATATGAGGATGTGTGGAAGCCAAATAATCAACTTCCTGTTGTCTGAATTAAGCAATAAAAAAGCCAAACAAGCTAAATATGAATTCATTAAAATTATAGCGAACAACAGGCTGAATATCGGTCATTATGCAAAGATGGCGCTGAGAGTGGTGTATGATGGGAGCCCACACACACACACACACACACACACACACACACACACACACACACACACAGAGCATGGCGTCGCTCTCTCTATGGAAAGCCTGATTAATACATGTTACAGCTGACCCCTCTAATCTTATTACACAATCTGCCCATAGAGAAGTTACACACACACACACACACACACACACACACACACACACACACACAGGAAAAGTCTCCACCTTACTCTCACTGCACACACAGACAATCGAAACAGACACAACGCTGACTCTCCAGGTCGAACTTCATTATTGCCTTGTTGCACCTGACTTAAAAACTTGGTTTACGCTCACGGACTGACCAACGGCTGCTGTTTTACAGGAATAGGACGTTCTTGCAGCGGGGAACCCTCTTTTAAAGATGTGAATTATACAAACGGGCTGAAACGTGCCAGAAGCAGCAGCGTGGTCCTTTAAGGCTTCTGAGGCCATGAAATATTTATGGACATGAGTGAGCAGATGAAGCCGTCCTGCCTCTGTCCTCCCGTCTCGTGCGTGCTCTGGTTTACATTCGTCTTTTCTTAAATTGTGGTCGGGATTTGTGGATGTCAGTGTCGGCTCACAACGCGGCTGTAATTATTCAGCAGGCAACATGTGGGTGACGGCGTGGCCTGGATTGGGGGGGGAGTACGCGGCCCCCTGGGTCCTCGCGTACAGTGCAGACAAAGAGCCAGAGGACAGGATGAAGGGGAGACGGGAGGAAGGAAAGGACACGACACAAAGATGGAGCGTTTCGTCATATTTACTTCCGTGGTGACGCTCAGCCTCTTAGCCTGATTGGCTCGGGGGCACAGCAGATGACCGGGGCTAAAGCAACAGCTGGCCAATGGTGAAGAAGGATGAGGTGTTGACCCCATGTCAGCTCTGTGGCTTTGAGTACAAACTGCTTCTGTTGGTTTAGTTTGAGGCAAAGCAGCCAGTGGGAGAATCAGGACGCTGACAAACTCACACAATTTGTCTTTTCTACAAAGTTTTGCACATTTTCTTCCTCCAGCTGAAGCTTTAATGAAGAAGAGGGGGACACACTTCATGTGAATGTGTGAGCAGTAAATAGTCCCTGATCACTCAAACTGGATTCCTGGACTGACAGCTCGATCTATGAGTCTGATGTTCTCCCTCAGATCTGCTGCCGCAACCCTTTAACCCCTGGATGACGTCCTTCCATTTACGCTTTGCCGAGATGTTTTTCTGTCTAAATATTGTGGCAACAAAGTTTTACCAAATTCAGAACGGAGGACTCTGCAGAGGGAGCTGCAGCTCTCCACCAAACAGTCTTAATCAGACTAAGTGCGGAGACACTTAAAATCTCATTACAATTAAAAGCCTGCTGAAGCAGCTCTCATTACGGCAGCTCCATATGTTTGTGGATGTCTTGTGGTGTGTGTCTGTGTGTCACATCCATTCATTTATGGACAAGATGCGCTATTAAACTCCCATTAATCTGAAGCAGAATCATAAACTCACCTGGCTTACCTTTCCTGTCGCCCTGTGAGGAAGCGGCCTCGGCCTCCGCTGTCCTGATCTGAACCAGCGTGGAAATCCAGGCCGCTTCTGGAGCAAAGGGATTTCTCCTCATACGTAACCTGGCAGAATAAAACATTGGCGCTGTAGTCTTTTCATAGAAGAGCGGCCGCCGAGGCTCTGACGCTGCTGCTCTGTTAACTTTTATGGAGATCTTATGTAACAGGACTCCCTGGTTGAGTGGACCGGTACATTTGGCCGTTAGCGAAATCATCCATTTAGTGCTTCACAGCTCTCCCTTCATTCCTCACACTCATTTAAGTCTGCAGTTTTTCAGAAGCAACACAGTGTGAAACACCTGCAGAGGCATGAAGACGTCTGGGTGGAGATCGCTGTGAAAAGAGACGAAAATACGAGCAGATTTCCAAAAGTCGTGAGTCCACAGATGAAGATGACACGCTTCTTTAATATTTTAAGAGAGATTACTTTTTAATTTCTTTCATTTACAGTTTGAAATCACAGCACAGCACAAGGGCCTGCAGCGAAGGTTTGGTCAGTGCTGAGGAACAGCCCCTTTGGCAGCTTGTAAAGGCTTTTTGTAACCAGCTGAGAGTCTTTCAGCTCTCGTTTGGGGATTTTCGCCCACTTTCAGAAGCTCTCCAGTTCTGTGAGGCTCTACGCTGGTCTTGCTGCTCCTTTGAGGTCTATCCACAGATGGTTGATGGTGTTCAGGTCGGGGGGCTGTGAGGGCCACGGCACAACCGTCGGCTTGGTCCTGCTGAGGCCGTCCACTGTGGAGTTTGAGGTGTGTTCGGGATCACTATCCTCTCGTCACCTTCAGCTTTCTCACCGACGCTGTGATGCTTCATCGCAGAATCTGCTGGCATGTGAAGAAGCCGTAACACCGTCAGGCTAACGAAGGTCAGAGACGTCATCAGAGAGCTGGGATCGCTCGGGGTGCCCAGCCTTTGGCACGGTGCTCCTTTTCTTTTCATCACTCAAAAACAATAATTCTACACTCATTTTGCTTAAAGTGTGAAGAGAATGTTTCATCTTTAGCTTTATGACTTTTGGAGGTCAGTTCATCTTCTAGTCACCAGTCTTTCTCATCCCACCGTTGTACTCTCAGCTAGAGAGAGCAAATACCCACAAGAAATGAACCTGCAGCCTCATTAATCCACCCTGTGCTTCCATCATGGTGTCAGTGGATTGTGTTTACTTGCCTCTTTTCCTCTGGTAGATATTGTCACTCTGGTCTGGAGCATCAGTGAACACAATTTTTCAGCGGCTGTGTCAAAGCTCTGACTAACGTCCGGCCCGATGGCCTCGAGCAGCTCTGCGACTGTCGACTGACCGCGGTGACACATGAGCTGTTTGCCAACATGAGGCAGAACCGGTCAGACTACATCCAGCGGTAAACGCGTGGACACTTTAAAGGAAGAATCAGCTGTTTTTCAGCCTCCATGTGGTGTACGCCTTTCAAGCATGATCCAGCAAAATCCAAAATAGCTTTAGCAGTTCCCGTGAAACTGAAACCACTGCGAGCAGCTTTTTTGGGCTCAATCTGCCCCAGCAGCCTTTTACAGAATGAGGAAAGGGAAAGTGTTCAGCCATGTGGGGGCCCCTCCACCATTTGGCCAGCTTGTGTGAAGACTTTGACTGGATTTTCTTCTTCTGTGGTCTGTTGGAGCTTCCTTCATATCTGCCTGTATTTGTGTGTTTTCTCGCTCTGTGAAGATCACACTCGGCTCACTCGTGCAGACCTCCGACCAGCAGCCACAGGTTAGCATCCGACACTAAAGCTCCTTTTCACGTCAGGCTGAAAGTGATCTCCCTCATTTCAGCTGTACGGTCAGCGCTTCAGTCCTCGCCGACGGGCCTGTGACATCTGATGAGTAATGAGGTTAGAAAGTTTAAAATAAAAACACGAGACAAGATCAAGCGCTTTCATTAAACAGCAGCACCTCCGGTGAGCGCAGCGGGAGCCGGGGGATTTTTACTGGAGGTGGGGCGCTCGGCGATGGAGGAGGAGGGACGTGGGCTCGCTGCTGTTTTTTCCGGGTCGTGGGCTGTCACAGTGATATTCAGATGCTCAGTCAGACATTGTGTTCACCCTCTGTTTGGCATGCTGGAGCTAACTCTTCGCAGACGGGCTGAGTCACGCAGCTTCAGTGTTCAGTGCTAACCGAGAGGAGCGAGCAGCTTCTGTGGGCCAGCAGGCCGGTCGGCGCCTCAGAGAGTCCAGCGTCGCAACGAGGAGTCGAGCGTTCACTCGTTCACGTTGCATAAAGACAGATTCCATCACTGCACAGGTTCAAAGATCCACGTAGGATGTGAACCTCACCTGCGTCTTTAACAGAACACTCCACCGAAAACGCTGAATATCAGCGGCTGTAGATTTAAAGGTGGCCGCCGTCCAATGCAAACGAGCAGGCTGCGAAGTGTCCTGAGCCCCCCCCTCAGCACGCAGGGGTCAGCATGTGATGCACAAAGGACACGTTTGCAGTTTATTCTTTTGACTGATCGGGTTTTCTGATGTCTCACACTGAGAGCTGCAGGCTGCACCTTTCAAACCTGTGGCCTTGATACTCCAAACATGCACTTTGATGGCTTTAATGCGCGCAGGCCGCCGTGAAACTGATACACAGATGATTCATAAAACGGCTGAGAGACTGCGTGCTTTTTCCAGGCCTCTGGACAGGTTCTTTTAAAACGCTCCATTATTATTTCCAGCATGAACTTTGATGCTTTCCCGTTCAGCCAGCATGGACAAGATGTCCTAAAAGTCCTGTGGATGAACTCATAACATCTTCTGCTGCATGTGAAGCTCTCCTTCCCAGCTTTGAACTTTCCAATCGCTGTTTGATGAATTCATGTTTTCATCTGTGAATCCGTTGCTCTCATGAGGTTGTTTCTATGTTATATACAAGCAGGGACTTCTCACTTTTACCCTCTGAACCATCGTGATCGTGGAGAAGGTGCAGACCCCCCCAGCATTAGGCCCCCCTGCTCCTCTCCTTTGCATTGGAGGACGAGGCCATGACACTCTGCTGCTTTAAGTTCAGTTGAATTCATCAATAAATCCGATTGTTTACACTGGTTTGAGAGGAAGTGGGGCACAGCAGTGATTTTCACCTCACATATCGCATCACCTCCCTCAGTGCATTCTGGGTATCAGCTCAGCCGATGCCCACGCTCAGAGGTGTGCACGCAGCTCCGCAGCTCCAGACCCGTTGGCAGCCTTCACGCATATTTTTATCCAATGCGAGTTGGCCGTGTTTACCTCACGCGCTCCTCTCCTCCTCTTTGCTTTTGCTCTGCCAGCAGCGAATCCCCCGTTTCCGCCCCGAGGGTGTTGGAATCCCTCTGATGTCAGGCAGCGGTGGCGGCGGCGGCGGTGAGCTTGGCTCGCTCTGACGTGTTTCATTTAGTTTAGTGGAAGCTGTGGGTGTCGTGGAAATACAGTAACTCTGTGTGTGTGTGTGTGTGTGTGTGTGTGTGTGTGTGTGTGTGTGTGTGTGTGTGTGTGTGTGGCGCTCTCATGGCCCTGCATGCTTGTTGACCCTCCACCTTTGTCCCCACAGCAGGCGGTGTGTGAGTGGGACAAACACTGGCTCTGTGTGTCCCTTTTGGCTCTCAGGGTGAATCTGTTTGTACACCTGCCACAGATTTCCCTCCCCACACAGACGCACACACACACACACACACACACACACACACACACACACACACACACACACACAAACATCCTGTAAATGCTGCTGGGGGTTGCTGCTGCTTCTCTCACTGTCCATTCAAATGACCTGCTGTTTTGCTTTTACACCCCCAGCTGACAAGAAGAGCTGCTCTCTGTGTCCAATCCTGAGCCGTGACACAGCTTTAACTGTGCTGCTGCTGGTCTGAACCGGGTCTGATGAGGTCTACTCTGTCCCCCCTGGGTCATAAAGCCAGTCTGATCAGTTCACTGGTCACTACAGTTACAGTAGTGCCAGTTGTAATCTTTGGAAAATGTGCTAAATGTGTCGTCTTTGCTCAGAGTCCATTCCCTCGTCATATTCAGCCATATTTAGATAACAAAGATAATATAGCAAAGGTTTTTCATCCATCCATCCATTCATTCATTCATGCATAGAGATATGTGTCGATACCTCAGATTGTCCCATCTGCATCCAAAGACAAACAGTCAAAACTTTCATGTGTCAGAAGAATCACACAGACTCCCCTCAGGTAGCTCACCTGGTAGAGCATCACAAACTAACGCACCTGTGTTTAACTGTGCAGCTGTATGCATGCTGAGGACAGGAGACATAATGTCTGAGACACAAGGCTGAGTCCAGACGCCCTGCAAACAAAACTCCCGTCGGTAGTTTGCATCCATGACATCATTCATCACTCAAAGCTCGTGACTCCGGCTGAGAGCTGGAACATCAGTGATGGTGAATGTGCAGCTTTGCCTTTGTGCTTAGCTGCTTCTTCACCAGGACAGACAGTCCTGCCGTCATTC
>NC_092059.1:1603958-1726458 GCF_039877785.1 Chaetodon trifascialis | reverse complement strand
AGCTCTTTGGTAGCTTTTTTAATCACTGAGGCTCGTCAGACCGTCAAAGAGCTCTTTGACTGCTGATTTCCAATATCTGCCTGGACATAAATTCTCCATTTTCAAAAAGAAAAACACAACACCTTACACCAGATATTTTGTGCATCATTTCTTAAACATTGAAACTATGGGATGTAAAGAGGCGTTCCTGGAGTTTGTGAATGTTTTTGACAATAATTGTTGCAGCAATGACACACAGCGTGTCCCTGCACCCTCCCAAACTGCTTATGCATAATATATACAAAAGTGCCGCGCCATATTACGCAACCATTCTGTGTGTCTGTGTGTGTGTGTGCGCTCCTCCAGACCCCACTCCACCGATGTCTATGTTTAGCAGCCTATTCGTGTCTACTGTTAAATTGTACTTTCCACTCTAGTTATTACAGTGGCAGACAAAATCTGAGAAGCGCTGAGGGCCATGGATAATAAGCACAGAAACAGAGCAGCAGCGAGCGAAGAGCAGCCTCATCATCACCGTACAGTCGAGCATCCTGCCCCCCCACGCGCTCACAGATTCATGTTATGTCTAAATCAAGAGACAAACATGTCCCGACCAGAAGTTCAGCACAAATGGAACTCCGTCTCTTCTCTGTCTTTCTCGTCCTCCTTCTGTCTCTCCTGCATCGTTTGCTTCGGTCTGGCGCTGCAGTCGGGCAGATTAGGATCTCCCCCCCTCCTCCTTCCGTCCGTCCTTCCTTCAGTCTGCTGCTTCTCTTCCTCCCGTGACAGCGAATGCTCAATCTGTAGGCTTTTCCATTAAAAGAAAACCTCATGCTCAGTGGCTGATAGATTGTACAGTAGTGACTCCCTGACACCAGGGAGCACGTCAGGGTGATATACAACACTATTGTGTCTCTTTCTGAATCACTGCTTTATTACAGCACACACACACACACACACACACACACACACACACACACATGCACACACACAGATACATGCCCACTTGGGACCAATTAAACGTATTAAACGCAAGACTGAAAACTGCACGTGCCCATTTGTTCACACAAACAGCAAAAAAAAAAAAAAAAATTTCTTTACATTCCCAAGTAAAATAAGCCTGATGTCAGTCAAAGTGTTAAAAGGGCAGCAGAAGAGGATGAACATGGCTGTTAATAAGCCTTTCATGTGTGTTTTAACCACATTTGTTGTACTTGCATGAAGTTTGCAGACTTCCAAGAAAGACATAATTAAAGGTTGGTCAGCTTAGATATCCTGACTTTCAGTTCTGAACGTGTCAACGCATTCAGTAATTTCCATAACACCGGTTAGTCTCAGCCCATACCCTCATGTCTCAGGTCGTTTTCACACCTGACCCAGCGGACTCGGTTCGATTGGGGAGCTGAGAGTCACAGCATTGTTGCATTTATCTCTTGTTTCGGTTCTGCTTTCACGCTGTGATTTCTAAAGCGCACCGAACTTTCTGAGCAGCATCACGTGGTTGAAAGGGGCGCTCGTCGATTGGACAAAGTAGGAGGGCAAATCCCTCCCTCCCGGCCCGGAAAAACAACAGTGAACGCAACTGTTCCTATGACGCTATCGTAGCTCGTCAGGGATCGATTCTGTTATTTTTCTAACTTTGACGATCTAACGTGTGATAACATATGAGCTCAGAGTTTAAGGACTGTGACTGTTGGTCGCTCTGATTTCATTTTGTTTAAATATGCCAAATTGTGAATTTATGGCTTATTGTTCAGACAATTGAGCTAAGCTAGCTAGCAACTGCTAATGTCAGCGGTCACTTGTTGCCATAGCAACAGTAAACATTCATGTAAGGACTAATGAGCTGTAAATAGAGATGCAGAATCAAGCTATATTATAAATACAGATGAGATACGTTGTGTTTTAGCATGCGTATGCACTGCGTACAGCGTCACTACGTACATTTGGTCCTGTGTTTGGTCAGGTGGGCTCTCACACTGCAGACGAACCAAACCAGCGTTCACTTGCAAGCAGACCAAGACCCACGTTTTCAGGCGGACCAGGGTTCGCTTGTTTGGTCCGCACCAGAGTTCGGACAAGCTTTCACACCTGCCCAAACGAAGCGGACTATCCGAGGAAACAAACTCTGGTCCGTTTAAAGCGGACCAAACAGCTCTGGTGTGAAAGCGACCCAAGAGCCAAACTGGCTCAATAAGAGACCCAAACTCAACCGAGACCCTGACATTTACATTCTAGTTTTATTTCAGTACATTCTTGGCGTACTGAAATCGATTATAACATCTAGTCCAGACCAGGAAAAACAGTCCCAAACCATCACTATACACTCTGTGGCCAAATGTATGTGGACACCCACGTCTGTGTACTTTTCTATTGTAATACTTTTGTATTGTATTGTATTCTGCTCTGTGTTTCAGTGTGAGATGAGGTAGTTTCTGTCCGTTTGCCTATCCCTCACAGATAAGCTGCTGGCTCACAGGTGCTGGAGGGTCACGATAGCTCCATTCAGCCATGTCAGTGTGTCGCCCTCCTCACCGCATCTGGCTTTCTATCTCATTTCACAAAGTACAATAGCTGCTCATGAAAGAGCGTTTGAGCTAAATGATCGTACGCTGCGCTTGTAGGAAATGACATTGTGTTCTCATGTGGGTTTTGGAAGTTTGGGCCACAGGTGGCGTGTGACCTTCTATGTGCTTCACACACATGTTCAGAAAGATAACGCATGACTATAACACACACACACACACACACACGTAGAAACTCACAGATTAGTTTACTGGGCTGTGTGTCCTTCAGGAGCGACAGCTGACAGTTGAAGTCTTTGGGCTCAGACTAATTCCAGGGACGTTTTTAGACATCAGTTTTATCTGAACCTCTGTTTGCCTTTTACAATTCAAATGTAATCTGGCAGACGAAACCCTGACTGACAAACAGGTGCGTCCGTGACTTCAAACATTTGCTTCACGGCCAAACAGTCGCAAACGACTTCATTTTTATATTCTTTGAAAGGCTGGTGCTCCGTTTGATAGAAGCTGTGTCCTGGGTTTCCCTCAACATGAGCTTCACGTAGTCAAAATAAAGCACTGGAACAAGCAGATGCAGCATATTTATATGATGCCGCACAATGTGGAACATTTTCATGGAAAAATCGAAGTAGAAGAGCTCAAAGTGTGTGTTACTTTAGGCTCGATGTGCCGTCATGATTAAAACATCGTGTGTGTGTGGATTTGTGCTTCCCTGCTGCATTTACCTCAGTAGGTGGCAATATGATATGAGCTGCAGACAGAGCTTTTGTCTGTGCTAAAAGCCCCTTAAAAGAGACATTGTCAGAGCCTCAAAGCATGTTTCCGTCTCCAGGCGACAGAAATGGCAAACTCAACACCTGATTCCCAGGAGCTCACCTGGTCTTCTCTCTCATACACACACACGCAGGAAGAAGTATTTATAAGCAACATTGGCAAAAACACAATGTAAAAATATAAAGAGTCCTACATTCAGTGTTTTCCTGAAGTAAAAGTACAGAAGTATTAGCAGTATCTTAAATAGATGTGCCCCTTCTGAACAGCGGTCCCTGTCTGAGTGCTGAATTATTGATAACCTTTAATCAATCTTTACCTTTAATGTTGTTTCTGGTGCCACGTCTGACTCTCGGCTCTGTAGATCAAAGATGTTGTTCAACACTTTGTGAAATACACAGATTTTCATCTCATGTCTGTGCAGTGAGCACAGAGTCAGGACATGGTTAGCCTAGCTTAGCGTAAAGACTGGAAGCAGGGGGAAATGCTAGCCTGGCTCCTCTAAAGCTCACCGATTAACAGAATGTTTCTCATTTGTTTCATAGCACTTTGTGGCTTTAGGAGGCTTCCATGCTGGAAGTATTACAGTACTTAATGAAGCACAGTGCATCCATCTGCCCGGTGCTTCTGTGCAGCATCTCAGGTTGCCATGTACGGTGGGTAAGCACATTTTGCTTTTGGTCTCTGTACAAAAAAACGATGGGACCAAACCTGGCAACCTCACTGTGATGGCAGGACTGAAGGAAGCTGCACGGCTGTTTTCACATTTCTGTTCATGTATGAACGAAACAAACAGAGCTCGATTATTGAACATGACTTCCAGTCTTTATGCTAAGCTAGGCTAACTATGTCAGGACTCCAACTCTGTCCTTCACACGTGAGACTGATATCATCTCTAAAAAAAAACAAACAAACAATAATCACAACATTATATTTATTCTTCTTTACACTGAATGCAACATCAGAATGAGCGACTAGCAGCTAGTAACTGTACTCAGTGTAATGGAGTAAAAAGTACCTTATTTCTCAAGTAGTCTCATCAAATGGAAATACCTCGATGTACTTTTCTGTTCAGCCTCTGCACCCATCAGCTCCCCATTAATTAACAGATGACCGATGGGTCGTTAGGGCAGTTTCTATACAGCCGCAGTGCACATCTTCAGACATTTCTTTAGAATTTTGCCAAAATAAAATACTAATCAGTTTCTCTCAACCAGATTTTGGGATATTTCCCAAGTCATCTTAGCATTTTATGATTAAATGAAGCCAGTGACTCCTCTGTAGCTCTGGTCCCGTCTAACATGGCATATCTGTTATTTTAGTGAATGAACTTGTGGTCGGTGCGTTGCTTTTTGCTCTTTTTGGCAGAGTTGAGGCACATTTTGGAGACAGCAGCAACAAAATACCGCGAAAGAAAAGGCTGAAGCAGGTTCCACAACATCGGCAGTTATTCCAGGTTTCTTTTTCTGGCAGCTGTTATTGCTCTTTATCACTTTGCCAACATCTCCGCCTCAGCCAAGCTGAGAGAGATTTATTTGACATTTTGGCATTTTCTGCTCATCCATTCTGTTTTCACCCACAGATTCCAAATGCAGCCGAAGCACACAGATGCAAACAAACGTAATGGGAATCTGAAGCTTTATTTGGAGTCGTGGGAGGGCTTGATCATATATGACTGCGCTTCATATGTGATTATGCATACGCTATGCAAATAGGCCACTTGATGCCACTCGGCTCTATTGTTGGGAAGGTTAAATGGGGAGCAGCGTGCTGATGGCCGGGGACAGCGCCGATTAATGCCGCCGTTCCCATCATCCTCCTCCCTCCGTCCGCCCCTCCTTCTTCCTCTCTCTTTCTCTTTTGTATGATGAGGGGCAGAGTCAGTTCCTGTGTCATTGTTAGGGATCCATCTGCCCAACACACACACACACACACACACACACACACACACACACACACACACACACACACACACACACACAGAGAGAGCGGCAGCAGCAATTAAACCTGTTTGACACACTTGACAGAGAGGAGCTTTGGGGTGTGTGTCCGGCACGAGCCATCTGTGAAGCAACCACACACACACACACACACACACACACACACACACACACACACACACACACACACACACAGTAGTATTTCCATCACTTTTGGGGGCATTACACAGGCATACACTCGTTTCTTGGAGACTTACGCTAACCATAACATCTACTTGTCTAACCTTAACCCAACATTAACCCAAATTTTCACCGTAAAATTTAAAGTTTTATGTTGTGAACTTGCGTTTTGTACCCATGAGGAAGGTGAAACCCCCCCCCCCAAAATGTGACTGTCTTAACCAATTTGTGTCCCCACAACATGAGTAACACGTATCCGCACACACACACTCATGACTCTGTGTGTGTGTGTGTGTGTGTGTGTGTGTGTGTGTGTGTGTGTGCGCGCGCTGCATTAAACAGATCTCATTCACTGGCATTCCCCCCAGCTCTCCATTCTCCTCCTCCTGCTCTCCTTTTCTTGTGATAGGCAGATGAGACACACATGTTTAGGGAGGGGATGGACGGACGGATGGATGGATGGCTGGCTGGGTGGGTGTGTGGGTGGATGTAGAGGGAGGACAGACTGGATGGATGGCAGATTGGGGAGCAGACCTTTCATTTATTGCTGCTCCCTGAAGTAGGACACCGGGCAGACAGATAGATAGACAGAGCAGCTGTAATGACTGGTGGCAGCAGCCCCCATCCGAAGATATTGTATTGATATTGGGCTGTTAACAGGAGATTACCATGTGGATGACTGGGGGTCTGGGCCAGTCTGGGTCTCCACTGTGTGCTTTGGGGGCAGCTGATTATGATGATGTCATTGTTGTTTTTTTAATCTAAAAAGTGCTCTACTTTGTGTTGTTGGCGTAGGAACAGAATCAAAGAGGCGCAGTGATACGATGTTGTTTTATCACCAAAAAAATGTCCACATTTTGTTTGTTTGGTTTTTTTTTTGGAAACAATTAATCATCTTAAGCAGCCCAGAATATGGTTCTGCAGATAGAAAATAAAGGTTTTAGGCTAACTCCTCCAAAAACAGAGCTGTGGGAAACATACCAAATTTAGAGGACAGACGGACACATCCGAAAAGATCAGAGGATCATTAGAAAAGATCTGAAATGCAGTCGACCCAAAAAGACCCAAACAGAGGGAGAACATCAGCGCTGGAAGCAGCACAATCCACCACCAACTAACAAGCCGGTACAGTAGAAAGAAGCAGTAATAGATGTCCCAAGAATCAATGAAGGACAAAACACATAACGATGATGATGAGCTGCTAGAGAGTCCGCTTAGATCCACTCCAGCATCAGGTCCCTGTAAGACTGAATATCCTGACTCAGATCCCAGGTCAGTTCTGATAAAGGAAGGGAAAATGGAGAAAGCACAAAAGGTGATCATGCTGCACATCAATTAAAGCTGTTTTGAACTGATTTTCATATTCAAAAGTCATTTCATTTTTTGTCCACTTGGGGCAGCAAAAACAAGCTGCAAGCTCAGCTCATGTGGCGAACTGATTAGCAAACAGTTGCCTAATTATGAATCCAACACACACTTGGCAACTTTAGCGTTCACCTGGAGTCATGTTTGAGTGCACCTGCGAGGGACCCCATCCCATAACGCAGTCATTTGATCCATTGCTAATATAAAATATTTCTGATAGCAGCTTTAACGAAAGTGGAATCTGAAAAACAAGGAGTCCTACGTAGAAGTCCTGAAACAGAGCTGAACCCACAATCCTGTGAATCCATAATATCCATCTGAGCAGGTGTGTGTTTTGATGTGTGTGCGCAGTAATCCCTGTATTATAGCCTTCCTAAATACATGTTTGCACCTCTCCAGCATCCCTAAGCTCATGTTTTAGCGTCCATATTATTTACCGTTAACTGTACTTACCTTGTTGTAGGCGGCTTGGTTCGCACTGTAAACCGCTCTTTTCCTCCACTGGAGTTAAACAAGCCCACTGGAGAAACAAACTATAGCTCAGGACACATCACAAAGGGACGTTACTATCAAAGAGGATTTTGATTTTTTTTTTTTTTTTTTTTTTGAGGGGAGGGGGTCTTGTAAATTTTTAACAACGCTAGTGTAGTTATCATGTGATGGTTTATTAAATGTGTCACAGTATAGGATCAGCACAGGAGTCCATTCACACCGCAGCAGGTTAGACGGCTGCTGACGTGGGAGCCTGAACTGTACATCACACAGTCTGTAGGAGACGTTATAATCTCTGTCTCGTTGCATGTTTTATTTTCTCTTCACGTTGCTTACGACTGCTTTCTGAACCTCACAGTTATTTGGATTTTTGAATGGTTTCCTGCCGTTCGGTCGGCCGTTGTTTGAATTCATTTCACAACATGAACATCAACTTCAAAAAGAGACTTGAAACTTGCTTGATTTGTGTATTCCACCACTGTTGTCACTTTGCATGCTAATGCATCTTAGAGTAGTCTCTACTGCATTATCATGCAATCATCACTTTTAAATATATATTGTCTCTGAATACTTTCCCTCTCATGTCTGTGGCTCTCGGCTTCAAGCTCATTGTTTCCTCACAATAGCTCACAAATGTGTAGCTTTGTCTTTTAAATAAAGGTTCAGTAATTAACAGTGGGGCGCTGTAGTTTTTATCAGATGTTACCCAAACCATAAACTGTATAAAACACGGACGTGGTCTCCATGACATCACCCACAGGTTTCTGAAGAGCCATTGGCAGTGGCTCAGTGGCAGCGGCTCTGGCCATCACCATTTTGGCAGTGTCTGACTCCACCAAACTCGCGGCTAATCCAAAAATGGGCAAAGAGGTGGAGCGTGGGTGGAGCTGAGGCAGGCCAAATGAAGCCTGGTTGATGAAACCTAGCGGTTAGCTGTACTCAAGGCAGCGACGCCTGTAATTATGCATAACTTTAAGCATTAGATGAGTGAGTTTGCCCCCCATGCACTTGTCATGAAAGGTTAAATTAGCTGTGGAGACCAAAAACTTTTCTTTTTTTAACCAGGCTGTAAATGTGTTTATTTCTGCTGTAAAATTGGGCGTCTATGGAAGCTGACCCACTATTGACACCAGCCTCAAATGGCCATTCGAGGAGCTGCAGTTTTTGTCACTTTAGCTTCATTTTTCAGCCCTGCATGTTGCTGCTTGGCTCAGTCCTGGAGGAAATAGTGCATTTGTTGGGACTATTTTCAGCTGCGGAAGAATCCACATTTGGTGCTCTGGTGAGTATTTGTGGCAGCATGTGGGACCGAGTCAAAATAAACAGTGTGGCTCATTTAACAAAGAGCTCTATGGCACAGAGGAAGAAGATATGTCAGGCTATGGAAACACAAACAATCTTTGACAGTGGGATCATTTTATTGTTGCTGTTGGTCTTTTCATGGAATTAGTCGGCAGTTGGAAAAATACAGAATATCACCAGCCTATTTTTCATGTAGCCTGTTATGTCATATCCCAATCTGGCTGCAGCGACAGCAGCAGCCAGTAGTTTGCAGGGACGTACAGTCAGTCAGTGGGAGGGTGAGGATCTTACTGGAAAACCACAGAATTTGTAACTTGCTCTTCAGGGGCTGAAGTAATTTCCCTATTGGCTTTGAAATGCAGCTTCTGAGCTTGCGCACAGAGGCTCAGTCAGCGGCGGGCCGCGGGAAGAAATGGGTTAGACGAGGGGTGACGTAGCAGTCAAATAAAACACAGGCAGAATGGATGACTGGGATATTTTCCTCCTCGAGTTAGATAGAAGTAATGCTTAAGGGTAGTTTTAATATTATCCATTTCGACAACAGTATATGTGTGTCTAGTTGTAGTGCGTCACAGTTGGTTAAGTTTTTATCCCCCCTCCGAGCCGCGCGGAGTGGTTTGTCCCAGCCGTTGTCAGCCTCCGCCAGCCTCCTCTTGTCAGTGCTCTTTTTAAAATGAAGCCAGCAAGCTGCCGGCACCTGCGGAGGAGAAGGAGAGGGACTGAAATGTAGAGCTGGCATCTACTTTCCCACCGTTTACAGGACGCTTTTATACACACAAAACATCCAGAGGGTCTTCATGAAGAGCCCAAAGTTAGCAACACGATTATTATGTCGGAGGCAGCCGTCGCAGCCCGGTGCTTGCTGTCCACAGTTCGTCTATTTATTCCCGTCTGAAGCAGGAATTCAGATAGAAGACTTCCGAGTCGGTAGATAGACTAGCTTATCTAATCAAGTGTTTTTTAATACGTCGCTTTGTTTTTGTCCTTTTTCGAATTTCTAAGCTTTTTTGTGGAGAAAGATTGTCAGGTTAAGCCACACGACAGCAATGTACAACACCGTTTGGACATCGGAAAAAGCCGGCGAGGAGGGAGACTGGAGGGACGTGATGATGCCATACTCCACGGAGCTCATATTTTACCTGGAAATGGACCAGCCGCCAGGTAAGGAGGCGCGTGACAGCGGGAGCTAATGTGGGACGCGGACGTGAGGCTGCAGCTAGCCGGAGAGCAGAGGGGTCGTTTGGTTTGAGCAAATCGGTGGAAAGTTTTAAAGCCTGCTGCTGCTGCTGCTGCTTCCCCGCGGTGGTCCCGAACGACATTTGGGTTCTTTTTCTCCGGATATTTTCCGTGTCTGCTCGTTCATGGTTCTGCATTTGGTTTTGGCAAAGCATCGGTGTTGCCACAATTTTGGCATTCGTGTGAAAATGTACATTAGCCTAGCTTAATCCTCTTTTGTTGTGTGGGAATCGGGCAACTTGAGCTTGAATAAAAGGCTTCAGCGACCTTTTGTCGTTAAATTTGATTATATTAACAGTTTCCAGCATTAATGACAGCGCTTTAAAGGCGTCATACTCTTTGTTTCTTGTTCTTCGGTGCAGTCGTTTTGGCAGAAATGCTCCTTTGCACATTTATATCCGGATTTGTGCTCAGACACTGTGGCTGCCGCTCTCCAGACCTGCAGCCAGACTCCTCCTGGAGACAATGGTCTCATGTCGTCTTTAACTTACACAGAGGCAGCCGAAATCCTTCTCTGACCGCCTGCGTGTGATCTGCTTTGATAAATAAACTGTAAAGATGGCAGACATCGCAGCCGCAGTAATTTTGCACTAAAATGCAAAAAACGCTAACGCGGTTCGTCTTAACCGAATTCGCTGCTTGAAGCCAGCAACTAATTTCTTGCAACTACCTGCACATTTCTTTGTTATAACCCAATCAAAGTCTGGATTAAGCGGCTCCATCCGGATCATCCCGAAATTTGCTGTTCCCGGTGCCGACAGCGGGAGGGGGGATGGGACAGAGAGCAGAGAGGGACCAGAAGAACGAACCAAACCGGCGATAAAAGGTCCGAGCATTTCATAATCATAACATCCCTCACTGACACGCTTCTATACGTCTTTGTGCCCCTTTCTGGCCAACTGTCACCCGGAATTGAATACGTTTCATTCATTCATTCTTTCATTCATTCATTCCTCGGCAATTGTGCCAGTGTCATTTGACTCCCGCCCCCCTCCTCGCGCCCCTCGGTGCGCTGAATGGATCATGGCGCAGATGTGGGACGTTGTGTTGTTTCCAGGAGGCGCTGTTGAATGCAGTTTGCCCGGTAGCTCTGTCCCCTTTCTCCTCCTTTCTATCTATTGAGACGTACTGTATCATCCGCGGCCAGCCTCAAAGTGCAGTATTATGTGTTTGCCATGTTGCAGAGATAATGCAAAAAAAAAAAAAAAATCCCTTAGGTTAAGATGCTTCATCAAAGTGTTTCAGCCTTTAGATCACAGTGATTTGAGCTGTACTGTGGAAGTGTTGTCAGCCTGTGTGAGGTGTGTGTGTGCGTGCTCACACGTCTTCTGCTCGCTTCACATCCTGAAGTGTGGATTCTCTCATCTGAGGTGTGTTGAAGCCTAAGTGAAGTGGACTGGTGCAGTGTATCAGCCCTCGCTCTGCTCATTTAAAGTTAACGCCTCCCGTTTTCCTCCTGGCTGAACGGGAGAGGAATCGATCCTTTCTCTCCGTCCGTCCACCTCTGTGAAAAGCATTGTGTCCGAGCTCCGGTGCAGTGAATGGACGGTGCTCCTCGGTGCGTCGGGGATGCAAACGCTGCACGCTGGCTCTTTGCTGGTGATTCACACACTTAACTACCACAGGACCTTGGCTTTTATAGCATCCACAGCCATTCATCCATTCATGCATATGAGGTGTCTTCACCATGGCTGAAAGATAGTAATAAAAAAAAAACCTCATCCTTTGTCCAGGCAGCAAAGACAGAAATACACAAAAAGGTGGACGTCTGCACAATCAGGACTGATCCTGTCTCCTCATGCCAGCACTGTGCTGTCCAGTGTCGCAGGTCTTTGTCCATCTGTGCGTCTCACCTCTGTTGCCTGAAGAAGACCAGCCTGTCATCAGTCACATCAGCTAAAGCTCTCTGCATCTCTTCTTTGTCTCACCGTGCGCACAGTGTGCATGTCTGTCTTTGTCTCAACGTACCTGACATGTAGCCCAGAGAGCGACGGGGACGGAGACAGAGGCGCTGAGAGAGGAGGAGAGGTGTGAGACAGAGGAGGAAGGAGGGAGGGATGATAAAGGGCTGAGGACAGAAGAGGAGAGACGCAGGGAGAATAGAAGACAAGCGTCCCGCAGATGTTCATTAGAATATTTATTACTCTGGGATTGAAACGTGAAAGCCTCGGTGACAGTTAGAGTGTGTGTGAGGGCGAGTGTGTGTTGCCTTTGTGTGCGGGGTGATTAGCACAGGTGGAGCGCCGCTGCCCCCCCCGGGGGAGGGCAGAGCCTGCGTTTCCAGTGTGAGGACACGGGGGGAACCATGAGTCCCGTCTCTGAATGGAAAATCACAGGGACGTTATGGTTAAAGGACCATAGTGGAGTTTTTGGACTGGAAATCAGTTTCCAGTTTCTTTCACGTCCACTGAGCGTGAGACTGGACCTGATGTTTACTTCATGTCTGCGTTTGCTTTGTGAAATTGTGCTCATGTAGTGCACAATTTACAAATCTATGTGCACTTTATTGCACATGTCTTAGTAATAAATCAGTGGACCCCAACGAGCAGCACGTGTGATTTAATCATGATGATGTTTTACTGAATTCTGTCGTCCAAATTAATGATTTGGAACAAAATGAAATTATTGTGAAGGTTTTTTTAGTTGATTTAACGTCTATTTAAATATTTGTAAAATGTAATTTTCCCATATGTTGATCCACATTTGAGGAATGTCATTGTTAATACGAGGGTCTATCAGCCAGCCCGACACGGGTAAAGATGAGGGTCAGGTCATAATAGACTTTTCTGCGTGGCTGCACTCACCTGCAGAAGGGAAAATTACACCAGAGAAGCAGATTTTTCAAATTTGTCAAGTAAGAGGTGCCATCTTTAATTTTTAAAGTGCAGAAAATGAGCAGAAATGGCAACCCATGAAGTACAGTGACCCTCCAACAGCTGGAAGATGGTAAACAGATGTGACTGTTTCCTTTCCAGAGCGGCTGCTGACTGGGTCTGTGGGTCTGCATGGACGGCGTAATCGTCCTCTGCAGGACTGGGCTGACATGTGGCTGTAAGAGACGCAGCATTTGCCGTCCATATGTGTCTCTGAGTAATGAGAGCCTTTTGTCAGGATCCTCTGGACAGACAGAAACATCAGAAGTGTCCAAAACTGTCTCAGAAGATGCATCAAAGTTCATTCTGCAGCTAAAGGAGGCCCAACTCAAGGTCCACGTTCTGGCTTCTTCCAGAGCTTTCAAGCATGTCTTCACCCGGAGGTGGACGTGTTGACACGATGACACAGTTCACAGCTCGATTGTGTTAATCATAGAAGGAAATGTTTGTTTGGCAATTTATTGAGTCAGATTATGGAGTTCAGAGGGGAAAATGTTGTTTAAGTGTAATTCAGTTGAACAAATTAAACAATCAGTGATATTTATATTCATGGACTGACGTTGACTGAATGTGTTTGCCTGCGTGTTCGGCTTTGTGGCAAAAATACCAAAAATTCTTTGGTTGCAGCTTCTTAAACGTGAGGATCTGCAGCTTTTCTGGGTTTTATTTCTCAGTTTTTGACAAAGAAAGGAAGACGTGTGAAGACTTTTCACAGCTTTCTGACATTTTGTGGACCAATCAGTCAATTAGAAAGGAATCAGAACAATTATTATATATTAGTTAACAGTGAATGTTTAGTTTGACGTTCAGTGTTTAAAGGCTGAAGCGACACATTCAGCTGTCAGTGTTCAACAGACGACCTGTTGATTTATGTGTGTGTGTGTGTGTGTGTGTGTGTGTGTGTGTGTGTGTGTGTGTGTGTGTGTGTGTGTGTGTGAGAGTATGTGTGTCCCAGAAGGAATGGATATACCACAGGGTAACTCCACCTCCCTTTTTCCTTTCTTTCTCTCGTGCAGTCCCCCCCTCCTCCCTCGCTGTCCCCTGATTGGCTGAGGGGGCGGGCCTCCGTGCAGGGATTAGTTAGCGCCTCGTCTGTCTTTTAGGATCAGCCTCGCTCGCTCCTTTCTTCAGTCTGACGGAGCTAAGGGCAGGAGGAGGAGGTGGCGGCGGAGGAGGAGGTAGAGGAGGAGGAGAGAGAGCGCAACAGAGAGAGGGAGAGTGAATGAGAGAGAGGGAAGAGAAAGAGGGAGGAGGGCAGCAGCTGAGAGACGAGCGGCAGCATGCAGCTAACGGAGAGCGCGATGGTTGAGGACGGTAAGACTCACAACGGGACACGTTTGGACTTTTGCTGTGTTTCTTTGTGATTGGTCGCTTAAATCTCTGCGTCTCTGCTGTCGTCCTCGTCCAATCTGACTCCATTTATTTACATTTTCACCACTTTGACGCGCTTTCTTCTTTCTCTGCTCTTTCTTCTCTCAGCCTCACACACAGTGTGTGTGTGTGTGTGTGTGTGTGTGTGTGTGTGTGTGTGTGTGTGTGTGTGTGTGTGTGTGTGTTGTGCCTTGTGTTGCGTTTACTCTCTACAACTTTGGGATTCTCAGTGCTGCAGCCGTCAGCCGCCTGTTTTTTCTCTGTTTTGCTCATTTTAATTTAAATTTTTAGACTTTAGACTTTTTGACAGACAAAAATGGGAAATTCCAGATTTTGCAAAGTGTGATTTTTACATTTTTCTGAAATGTTGCACGCAAAAATAATGCATTTTAGTTGCTGCTCTGAGCTGCTGAGCGTCACGGCTGTGAGAGGCGTGTGTGTGCTTTCATAGCCGTGACGCTGAAACACACCCACATGCTGTCCACACACACACACACACACACACACACACACACACACACACACACACACACACACACACACACACCACCTGCAGCTTCTTACTTTGTCCAGATGTAAAGTTGTGGGAATAAGACAGATTGAGACGCAGATGTCTTCAGAGCAGTGAGTTCATGCCACACGCTCTGAGGTGATTTCGCCGTTGCAGCAGAGATCTTTGTTGACGTGTTCTGCCCTGAAATCAGAGCGTCGCTGATCAGCTGTGCACATACGCATGGTTTTTAAAGTCACTGCCAGCGGATGGTCGAGGCTTATTGATGCAGTGTGTGTTTACCGTGTGTGTCAGTCCGTGCTGACAGTCATTGTTCAGGAGAGCTGTGGGTTTCTGCATGTGTGATGACAAGCGATAGTGTGTGTGTGTGTGTGTGTGTGTGTGTGTGTGTGTGTGTGTGTGTGTGTGTGTGTGTGTGTGTGTGTGTGTGTGTGTGTGTGTGTGTGTGTGTGTGTGTGTGTGTGTGTGTGGTTGAGTGCTGCTCCTTTGTCTGGTGAGGGGGAGGGGGGAGGGAGGAGGGGAGGAAGGCTGCGCTGACGGTCGCCTTTGTTCGCCGTCCCTCTCGCTCTCTCCTGACTCATTCCTACAGTTTTAAACAAAACAGTTGTGAAATCTGAACAGTTTTCACGCTCAATGACATTTTGGGTCTCTGCTGTCTCGGGTGGGACGGTTGTCATCGTTGAGTTTGACTGGTTTCATGCAGGACAGACGCTGGAAAGAGCAGACTTATCAGAAGTATTGATCGAGTGTCACATGCTCTGTGGACGCTGCAGAAGTCACCGACTCTTCGTGATTTAATGCTTCAAGTTTCCAGAGGACCTTTGTAACAAAGGACTCGTGCATGTGTGTGCGTGTGTGCACGTGTGTATGTGTGAGCGCGTGCGTGTTGGTCATGTTCATTGTCATGTTGTTTCTCATTGTGCTGAAGTGAGAAGTCGGAGCCGGTTTTTATATTTTTAAAAATGATGATTTTTCAGGTAAAACGAACACATTTTCACTGCTTTCAGCTTCTTAGTTTTGTTGCTTTTTTTGCATTTTCTTATGATTGAAAATTACAGAATTCTGGATTTTTAAACGACTTCAGAGAATTTAAGATGCATCAATTAAACCAAAAATATCTGATAAACAGTGAATGAAAATAATGAGTAGCTGCAGCTCTGACCCACTTTGTGACGCTGTCCTTTGTGTGGTCAGCGAGCGTCCACACGTGAACAACATGCAACACAAACACGCTTCATGTGTGTCAGTTATGTTGGAGAAGCAGTTAGAAAATGTTTAGTTTTCTTCTCTAATTTTCTAATCATTTGTTTCCTGAAAGTGTTTTAGTTGAATATGAGGTGGATTTCCATGCACGTGTGTGTGTGTGTGTGTGTGTGTGTGTGTGTGTGTGTGTGTGTGTGTGTGTGTGTGTGTGTGTGTGTGTGTGTGTGTGTGTGTGTGTGTGTGTGTGTGTGTGTGTGTGTGTGTGTGTGTGTGTGTGTGTGTGTGTGTGTGCAAAGTGCTGACAGAGGGGAACAGTGCAGCTGCACAATGACAGTTTTGGCTGCAGTGACTGACTGACTGACTGCTGCGGTGACGTAAAAGAGGAGGGAGGAGAGGGGAGGAGAGGGGGGGAGGGGGGGGAGAAAGAGGAGTCCACGAGTGAAAGAGAGGAAAAAGTGAGAGCGAGCAGGAGGGGAAGAGGAGCTGCTGCCGTGATCCCAGCTCCCTCTGAACTGAAGCTCGTGTGTGTGTGTGTGTGTGTGTGTGTGTGTGTGTGTGTGTGTGTGTGTGTGTGTGTGTGTGTGTGTGTGTGTGTGTGTGTGTGTGTGTGTGTGTGGTCTGAAGGTGTTTTTTTGTTCTGTTTTTTTTTGTTTTTGTTTTTTTAACTGCACACCTTGTCAGACAGCAGGACAGTCAGGTACGAGGGTCATTGGCACCCCGGGTCTGAAAACACTCTGCATTGTTAATCAGCTCGTTTTGGGGCCCCCTGGTGGCCGAAGCAGCCTTTTAGTTTTGCTGAATGCTTCGGTTCAACCACTTGTACACGCTGCACACGGATGTCCAAATTAGAGCTAATGGTGGACTGATGTTGGACTTACATCCATCAGGTGGACACAAACACCTGTGATAGAGAAACAGTGTCCGTGACACGTTGAGCTGCTGTTTGCTAACTTTTCCACCGCAACTTTAAGAACTACTGAAGTTTTATACTTATCAGATTGGGTTTTAGCCTGGTCTGCTGCCCCCTCGTGGCCGAAATCATTCAAACAGCTTTAATTATTTTTTTCCAGCTGTTGAACGTTAACAAAGCGAATATGAACGAACGCTGGACAGTGGCGTGTGAGCGCTCCGTGTGTTCAGTCTCACGGTAACAGCAGCTGTGTGTGATGGGATGGCGAGTCATGACCGTGCTGCCGCGCATGCACAGAAATCACACTGGGTATCCTTTCTCCCGCTCTCCCTGTGCATTGTGGGAATTCCCCCGTCTGTTTCTGTCAACAGTGTGTGCGTGTCATCGGGTAATTTGCGAGACCAGAATGTTCCGGGACACTCAGCGCTGCTCTGGTGGCATTTCAGGGTACATTTATCAGTGTACTTTCCCCTTTTAAAGGACGGCGTACACATCAGTCCTCAGTGTGTGCGTGTGTGCGTGTGTGTGTGCATAAACTGATTTGTGATGTAGGAGCTCTCCAGTAATTACACCGCTGTTCCTTAAACTGTATCCAGATGTGCCTGGAGACTTGTAAACCTTGGTCTGCTCCAGAGTGTGTGCGCGAATGTGAGTGTGTGTGCGTGCATTGTGGGTCATCTTCAGGCTAGCTCTGTGTGGCACACAGCATGGCAGCAAAGAGCTTCTGTTTGTTAGCCTGTTAGCATTCAGAAAAGCTGAATTTCGTTGCTCTGCTGTGGTTGTTCTTGTCCAGGGTTATGGTCCGATCAGTGTTTCACACACACAGACGGTGTGTACGCTCACCTGTTTCCCGTCACACCTGCTCGCTCGCTTTGTCTCTTTAATGCATGCACCGACTCAGCCACTTAGTTATCGTTGAAAATGAAGGGCATCAGTCATAAATGTGATCCTGAGCACAAATCAGACGTTTCTGCCAGATGTGTACCACGATCCGCTCTGCAGCTGCTCGGCGCGAGGATGAGTTCAAAGGCAGGAGAAACGCTGTGAAAACACGAGCGTTGCAGGTGTAACAAACTTCATCCCTCCTCAGGAAACCTCCCCCAGGCTGAGCGTGTGTGCGTCTGTGTGCATGTGTGGTTCATGAGACAGAATAATTACTGGCGTGATGTATGGGCTGTGTTTGCCGTGCCACTGTTCGCCGGCGTGATTAATAACAATATGGTTGCCGCTGCTGTGTCTGCATGGAGACATAAATACAGCTCCTGCCTCAGGATTTGCATATGAAGCACGTGTGCACGTTTGGAAAGATTCTCCGGCTTCTTCTGCTCTAATTGAGCGTCAGGTTTTGTGAACTCGCCGTGCGATCGTGTCCGGGTGGTTGAGCCGCAGCAAACGCAGGAAGCAGAAGTCGTCGTGTATGTGCTTCACGTCAGCTCCTTTCAACAACACCTCGTCTCCTTCTCTCCTCCAGCCCTTCCTCCGAAGCCGGCGAAGCCCCAGCAGCCCTCCTCAGTGGGGGTGGGAGGGGGCAGCAGCAACGGCGCCAAGGATGGAGGAGCAGGAGGCTCCCTGCAGGAGGCTGAGTGGTACTGGGGAGACATATCCAGGTAACGTAGTGTCATCTGAAAATATGCTAATTTATCTTTCATGTGTCTGAATTGTGTAGTTTTCAGGAAGTACTCCCCTGATTTTTGTCATCGACGTGAGTTTCAGCACACGAGCAGCAGCAAACAGAACGACTTGCTGATGTTTGGGAGCTGAAATCTTCCATTTTTTTGTGTTTAAGTGTGTGAAAGTGATGAGCGGAGCTGCTGAGGCCTGCTCAGTCGCCGCCTTACCTTCCTAAGTGCAGGTTAGCTGTCGGCCACAGTCCACACACTCAGATGATAACCACACCTACAGTGCAGACAGCCAGTCTGCCACCTTCAGCACACTGATCCACAGCAGACACTGCTGGCTGGGACCAGTCTGTCCAGTCCCTCCCTGCATCATTTAACTGATGGACTGTTTACTCTGAGCTGTGCGGCTGCGGGGAAAGTCCTCATCGCCTGCCACTGATCATTGGAGTCAGCCGTTTCCAATGAACGCCATCTGCACACAGATCAGTCGACCCGCTCCAACTCAAACTATTGTTTTGTCTTCTCTGTCCGGCTCTGTCTTCAGGGAGGAGGTGAACGATAAGCTCAGAGACATGCCTGATGGGACCTTCCTGGTTCGGGACGCTTCCACTAAGATGCAGGGCGACTACACGCTCACACTGAGGTAAAGTCCCGCAGGGTCAGGGAGGATTAATGGACTTCTTCTGCTTCACTAGAGATGGTCAAAGTACTCCTCTGCTCATGTGTCATCATTCTTTTTCTTCTCACCTTCAGGAAAGGAGGCAACAACAAGCTGATAAAGATCTACCATCGGGACGGGAAGTACGGCTTCTCCGACCCCCTGACGTTCAGCTCAGTGGTGGAGCTCATCAGCCACTACAGACACGAGTCCCTGGCTCAGTACAACACCAAGCTGGACGTCAAGCTCATGTACCCCATCTCCCGCTTCCAGCAGGTCAGCACACACACACACACACACACACACACGCACACACACACACACACAGTGCAGACATGTTACAGGCCTTTTCATCGCTGGCTCACACTTTCGGCCGTGTACTGCAGCTTCTCGTGTGTTCAGTTTTCTCTTCCAAAGACGTCGTTTAGAATATTTGTTTAAGAACATTTGTTTAAAACCTGTCTGGTGGCTCATGTTAGACTCCTTGTTGGGACGTGACCTGCAGAGGACACGTCCCGAGTCCAACGTGATCAGCGCCAACAACGAAAAGAAGCTTTAAAAGCTGAAATCTCCCTTTAGAAGTTGACTTGTGTCTCGATCATGAGGACCTGCCCCCCTCCCGCTCAGCCACGTTCGATGCGACTCGTTTCCTCTTTAACCCTCCACCCCTGCCTCCCCCGCCTCCCCCGTACCCAGTGGCTCCTGCTGGGTGTTTCCACTCCAAAGTGCAGCGGCAGCAAGATCTGTGCTGGCTGAAATATTGCACACATCCGCGGTGTCAAAGGCCCGTTGTTGCATTTATTCCCTTCCTCCCTCGTTCCACTCGTTTGCCAGGCGAGTCATTACTCGCTCCGATGCAATATCTCAGAGTGCACGCCGCCGCCGTACACCCGGGGCATTGTGGGTGGTTTATTAACGAGCCTGCTCAGGAGTCGCCCTCGCTAAGCAGAATCGGGGTGAAGGGAGCAAACGTGCACATGCGTCTTTTCCTCCGTCCTTAATTACAAATAGATCTTCGTTCTTTCACGTTTCTCGCTGTGACATGCAGCCTTCTGTGCAGCACTAATGCTTCTCATTGGTCCTCTGTGATCCCTCAGGACCAGCTGGTGAAGGAGGACAATATCGATGCTGTGGGGAAGAAGCTGCAGGAATACCACAATCAGTACCAGGAGAAGAGCAAAGAGTATGACAGACTGTACGAGGAATACACCAAGACGTCGCAGGTACGTGCACGCTCGAAGTCTGGCTGTTTTAACGGCACGCTTCCCATCCTGTCCAGTCCCTTACCTCCCGTTCTCTCGTCCCTCAGGAGATCCAGATGAAGCGGACGGCCATCGAAGCCTTCAACGAGACCATCAAGATCTTCGAGGAGCAGTGCCACACGCAGGAGCGCTACAGCAAGGACTACATCGAGCGCTTCCGCCGCGAGGGCAACGACAAGGAGATCGAGCGGATCATGATGAACTACGAGAAGCTCAAGTCTCGGCTCGGAGAGATCCACGACAGCAAGGTGCGGCTCGAGCAGGACCTGAAGACGCAAGCCATGGACAACCGCGAGACGGACAAAAAGATGAACAGCCTGAAGCCCGACCTCATACAGCTCCGCAAGATCAGGGACCAGTATCTCGTGTAAGTAGAGCTGAACGATAGAGAGCGAGTGCAGCAGGCGGCAGACGTGGGCCGATGTCGTGTTAGGACACAGAGATGAGTCAAGGCCTTCTGAGAAACGCTGTTTATCAGCGAGTGTGTGTGATGTATTGACGAAGACAAAGACTCCTCACATGATCCCGGTCTTCATGCTGTCGGACGAGTCTGGAGTCCTGCAGGGCGATATTTTATTTACACTTTCTGTTTATTATCTAAACTGGAAGAGCTGCCTGTGGAAGAGAGCGAGACTCATGTTTCCTCGTCCTGCAGGCGAACGAGCCGAGCAGCCTCGTTCTGTGAAGACGTTCGTTTGAGGCTCACTAGTTTGATATCAGTTCAGTCTCATGCTCATCCACTGCACCACAAACAAAGCTGTAAATAAAAGTCTTTAAACTGATTCCTGCCAGTAGTAATGAGCCTGTCCCTCTCTCTCTCCCTCTAGCTGGCTCAATCACAAAGGAGTTCGTCAGAAACGAATTAACGACTGGCTGGGAATCAAGAATGAGAACACTGACGAGTGAGTCTCCACTTCTGAGTTTTTTGCTCTGCTCTGCCAAGCCTGTGGCTGAAGATTAAAAAACTGGGTTAACGCTGTAACTGTACATGTTTCTGTGAGCGCAGAGCAGCTGCTGTCAGCTCAGTCTGTCCTCATTTAAAGAAATGACAATCTCACATTTGTTCCTCTGCCGTCGATCCCGCCTGTTGACCACGTATCTGCTGTTGTGTAACTGTGTGTGTGGGCGCAGAGGCTACTTTGTGAGCGAGGAGGACGAGAACTTGCCTCACTACGACGAGAAGAGCTGGTTCGTCGGGGACCTGAACAGGACGCAGGCGGAGGAGCTGCTGCTCGGGAAGCCGGACGGAGCGTTTCTCATCCGAGAAAGCAGCAAGAAGGGCTGCTACGCCTGCTCCGTCGTGTGAGTACACACAAAGCACGTCACACTGCACCACACCAGCGCTCACACATCAGTGTCTCAGGACAGACCGACTGACTGACGTGTTTCCTCTGTGTCCCCAGCGTGGAAGGCGAGGTGAAGCACTGCGTCATCTACAGCACGCCCCGCGGCTTCGGCTTCGCTGAGCCCTACAACCTGTACAGCAGCCTGAAGGACCTGGTGCTCCACTACCACCAGGCCTCCCTGGTGCAGCACAACGACTCGCTCAACGTGCGCCTCGCTTACCCCGTCTACGCACAGATGCCCTCCGGACGCAGATGAACCCCACCCGCCGGCCACGGCCCCACATAGACAACAAACCAACCTCCTCTTGGGGAAGGGAGAGCGGGCGGAGCGGAGGAAGGAGGGAAGGAGGGAAGGAGGGAGGGGGGATTGGTTGAAATACAAAGCGACCCCGACACCAGACCCCGTAACGATAGAAATGAAGTAAACACTTGCTGCAACACACACGTCAGCCACCTTGGAGTTTTATATTTTTACAAGAACAATTTCGGAGGGCATTCTTTCTAAAGACTGCTTGATTTGCACAAGGAAGTTTTAAATGTTTGTGAATGTGAAAAAAGTGACTGAAGGAAGGAAGGAAATGGAGGAGGAGACTTCAGAGTTTCAGGTTGACCCCGCTGCTACCTAAACTCCAGCTCAGACTTTGAACCAGAAACTCAGAAACCACACGAATGACGACGAAGACGACAACAAAACATTCCCATTTAAACCCTTTTTTTTTTTTTTTTGGTTCCTGTTTTTTTGATTTCCCACCCCAGATATTCTATATTATGACCTTTTTGTTTGTTTCTGGAGTCGTTTTCATGTTTCAGATGTTTCCTTTTGTTTACTTGTGACTTGTTTGTGGTAAGAGGAGATGATGTCATGTGTCTGTTCTGTCCCTCTCCGTACGGAAAGCAAAAATAATGTAGCATAAAGAGACAACGGACACTGACTTTACCAAGTGTTCCTCCATGTAGACTGCTGCTGAAGGGTTTCGGGGGAGGGGGGAGTTGGGCGGGGGGGGGCACAAGCAACACAAAACAGTTTTGTAGTCTTGAACGAAGGAGTAAAGGCTTGCTTTTATACTAACTGTAGATTTTTTTTTCTTTGCTGGAACATAGTTTTTGTTTTTTAAACCATTGTGTAAATGGTCCCAGATCAGAACCAGAGACCAAAGTTGGTGTGGAGGGGGGGGAAGGGAGGGAGGGAGGGAGGGAGGGAGGGAGGGGGGAGGAGGGGGAGGAGTCAGCTAGTGTGTGTTTCTTAGTTTTTTCTTTCTTTTCGTGAATGGAGAAAGGAGCGAAGGAAAGCAGACGAATGGTGTGTTTGAGACCACACATAAAAACGAGTTTTGGGCACCAAAAAGCCTTTTTGGAAAACCAAATGGTACGAGAACAGACGCGCCAGGACGAGTCGAGCAAGAAGCACTTAAACGAGTCCCACCTGTGGCCTCAGCGCCCTGCGTGCTCTGTGGTGATCAGCTGATCGGGGCGTCTGCAGAGAACGACAGCTCGGCACAAAACCCACCTTTAAATCCAATGTTTCCACAGACATGGCAGCACCGCTCCGCCGGGGCGCTTCAGGGAAATATTGGATTTAAAGGCTTGCATTGGGAGCACAGTGTGAGCCAATCACAGGACAGCACACAGAGTGCGGAGGCCACAAACGCAGCTACACTTAAACCAGACAGGAACAGGTTAGAGATGGTCAGTTTCACCAAAATCATCCTTTGGAAGGAAAGAAAAGAAAAGTGTGACCATAGCAGCTGAAACCCATTTTATGTGTGGTTTAAAAAGAGTGAGAGAGACGTGAATGCATGCTAACGAGCGGCGATGAAGAGCTGGGACTGTTTGTGTTTTTCAGAAATAATAAGCTTTGATAAAATGTTTTAATTGTAACGCAGAGAGCAGGTCGACGGCGGCGATGTGGCGAGCTGAAGATGCAGGCTTTAGAAGAAAATACTGAAAACTTGAAAGAACGTGCAATCGAGCGTTGTGTGGTTCACAGTCCAGAGAGAGTGAGACGCACTAAATGTCTGAGAGATAATCAAAGTGCACAGTGAAGCTTTGGGAGCCAAGTTCCGTTTTCTTTGTCTGGTTGCTCAGTTTCCTATTTCATTTGGTTCAGACTCTTGACTTTATAACCAGTGGAAGCATCACACAATAAAAGATATGTTGAAAAACTGAAGACGAAAACAAAACCAAGTTGCATTCTATTCTTCCTAGAAATCTTCTGTCAGCGATTGGCTGTTGACACGAAGATACCGCTCAGCCATTGGCTGTTCCTTTGGGAGACGGTTGTCGGGTTGCGTCTCGGGGGGGACATGGTGTCCCCGACAGCCGGCCCGCCGCTGCCCGTCCGATACGCTGCAGCTATTTTAACATCCGGACGTAAAGCGAAGGTTAGCGGAGCTGCGAGGAAGACGGATGAGCTCTTCATCCTTTAAAGCAAACAAAGGCAGCTGTACGAGTGTATGGGCCTCAAACACACACACAAACGCACAGCACACACACACAGGTACGTCTAAAGGAGTGTATCAGGTTGTAGGAAGAGGGCCATTGTCCGAGAGGCTGCAGAGGAGTCGTCGTGAGCGAATGAGACAACATTGGTTGTACCCACCACGTGTTTATCCACACCCCTGTCTCAATGTCCTCCTCAACACCCCCCAGCATAGAGACCCTCGAGGCGACCGCCGTTATCTCCCCCCGCACGCCCCAGCTCTTGGTGCACTGCGCCCACATTAGCTAGAGGAGTCGGGGGAGGCGAGGTTTGTGGATTTGAAAGCCATTTATAGAAAGTCCCTTTATTTTTGTCACTGGAGGCTGAAATCAGTTCGTGTGTTGTAACGTGCGTTTAATCCAGTTTGGCCCGTTTTCAGACTGCTGTCCGCTCGCGTTAACGTCGAAGATGTAAAAGCACCTCAAATTTCAGAAAATTCAGATCAGTTTGTGTTTCTGTCGACTGGGATTACACAAAGAGGTGTAATGAGGATTAAACACGCAGCAGTAACGCTGCTTCATCGCGTCATTACCGCCGTCTGTAATCCTACAATTTTTAGCTTTTATGGAGACAAAGCTGGCAACGCCAGTTAAAATAAAGTTTATATAACGCCAAAGGCAACATTTCCACATCAGCCAAGTCTGGAAATGTTTTGTTGGTATCTTTCATTTCAGTTTTGCTTGAAAATGGCGAGTTCCTAAAAACAAAACTGGAACAAAGAGACCTAAAAAATTTGCATATTTAAGCTTATTAAAAGTAAACTGTTAACGGCAGAAATCAAACTCAAATGTCTGAAAGCGGTTTCGTGAGGACGGGTCAGACTGGATTAACCTTGAAGCGCCGGCAGCCCCAGGCGCCCCGCTCTGACATCAGCTTAGCTAAACGATGACCATGTTAGCTGTGTCCTCTTTCAGGGGCCGAGAAATCAGACTTTGGACAAAAGTCTGTGGTTTTGAGATAAAATGTCAAAAACACAAAGCGACCACTCGTCCAATTAGTAGATAAATGTCCCCATTTTGTTGCCGTCTTCGTTATTTCTGACACCCTCTTCTCTTGTTTTGCACGACGTTTCTGCAGATGTTTGGCTCGTTTAGGCGTCCAGCCCGTTTCAAACGTCTTTCCTTTCAGGTCGCACAGACTGTGGCTACGAGCATCAACGTGATGTTTCAGGGTCAGTTTGTTGGAGAGATTTTTAGCTTTTGTTCGCTTCACAGATAATAAATCCAGTTTTGGTCGAGTGTCAGACCCACGCGAAGACATGGGAGAGGTCCAGGTTTAGTGTCCCCGTTTGCAGCCGGTGTCCTCTAAAGTCATCTGCCTCTGAACTGGGACACAGTCTTTTTTTGTCTTCTTTCTGTTGGACTAACAGGGGACAGCGAGGCGGGGTTTGTCGATATAACCTTGAATGTACAGAAAGGATCGGTCGGGGTCCGACGCCGTTTGTTTTTTCTCTTTTTTTAAGCACCGCGTCACGTTCATCCGTAACGGAAACAAGACGACTGAAACTCTGGAGGTGCTAACGGAGATGCAGGCCCGTTCGATTTGGCAGACTTTGGACGTCATGGTCATTTACCCTCAGGTGTTTCCAGTTTACGGCAGAAGCTACCACACAACAAAGCCAGCGATCTGAAGAAAAGAGATAAATCAGGGTTTTTTCTGCATCCATACATAAAATCACTCTCAGCCGATTAAGCTAGATCCCCACCGCCTTGACTCTTGTCGTGTCCTCGCTTCAAGAGGCTTGTCCCTCACGGCTTCCCGTAGTGTAGACGCAGCGTCATCACCTGAAGGATGTCACCGTCGTTCCTTACCCTCATCAGCGCACCGTCTCAAGGTTTCGTTTCTTATCAGCCGACTTTTGTTTCTCCAACAGGGAACTCAAAAAATCCCGAACTCTATTACTTGAACTATATTGCATTGCTCACTGTTGAATGTCTTTATATGAAAATATACATTTATTAAAGAAGAACAAACAAAAAACGAGGAGTTCCCTTTTGTTTTATGGCGGGGCGGAGGTTTTCAGAGTTTTATGACAGATGTACAGTGTTCGTTCCAGGCGATCGTAGAGCTACTTTAGGAGGAGAGGAGGCGCTTTTGAAACTTTTCTCAGAGATTCGTTCAGATGTTTTCCTTCACAGAGGGCTTGTCTGAAATTGCACACATTATCATCCACGAGAGACTTGTGTTCATATTTACCTGTGATGTCTGCGAATGCATCACGAGTCACGTTCACAGAGATGTCGCATCTATCGTATATATAAAGCTAAAAGATTTTCCAGTTTGAAGGGTTGTTTCAGTCGCAGTCGCTGTTCTTTTCACTGTTTTCACCCCCCCGAAACATTTAGACCAAAGATTTCAGTTCTTGTTGACCCTGATCATTGGAAATGGATGTTTCAGTGAAGTTTTGATCTCATTGCCTTTGAATATTATCACAAACTCAGAAGATAAAAGCACGTCGTGTGAATGAGTGTCCCGTGCAGCTAGCTAGAGTCGTTGGTTGATCTGTTTATTTGTGTTGAAAAGAGTTCATACAGGTACTTTGGTGGCATGTCAGGAAGAGTCCATCTTTAAAATCCATGTTCAATGATGTCCCAGTGGTAGAATCAATCAGATTTCACTTGACCTGCACTCCTCAGTTTACGTGCTGTCCATGTAAACTGACTCCCGTTGAGGATTTAAAGGAAAACTACCAAAAGTCAAAGACTCGCAGCTTTCTCACTCATGCTACTTCGTATATTTGCACATGATGACCGTAGCTGGAGTTTAGTTTGTTTGCAGTGTGAAACTTTTTGGCTTCTGTGTTGAAAACGTCCTGCAGAAATCTCAGGAACAAAAACATTTTGGGGGATTCAGATAAGACTGTCTTTAAATTGATGGTAATTCATTTTTCACATTCACACAGGTTACCATGTTTTTGCCCAAAATCGAGGATGATTTATAATAATTGTGCACCAAACCTGGAAATTCTGTTTTAGAGGTCCGTACGTTTAGAACAGAGGTGTCTGACAGCAGTACGGAAGGTCAACAGGGACAAAAATGTTTTAAAGGTGTTAAATGATGTCAGTGTCCGGTAAATGGTAATTAACACCTACCGATCTGAGGTTCCTGCAGGACGATTTCCCTTCACGTCTCACTCCGCCACAACATGCAATATTCCCTTTTCTGTCAGCGAGGGGTTCGTGATGGAGGGGCGGATGTTTTCGCTCAGGTGCATCAACCTCCACAGCGCAGGTGTTCCCGAACGGGCAGGGATTCGCTCGCAGTCCTTCTAAGAACAGGTGGAGAGAAAAGCAGTTCAGGAGGTTTAGTGAGACAAACCAAAATATCTGTTTTGTCAAGTTTACTTTTACAGACTGTTTAGTTGAGTTTTGGAAAACTCGACTCAAATAACTCCAGGAAACAGGCGTTCATAGGTTCACCTCTCAGAAAACAAAGGTACGCTCTGATTCAAACAAAGGTGCAGTCTCTGTGACAGAAGGGTACAATAAGCCTCCTGTTACCTTTTTTCTGAGCGTTTATACTCACGACCACCCCAGGACTGTTAAATAGCAACTGTCTGTTGTTCCTCTACTACTACTATTACTACAAATACTACTACTTTCCCTCAAGCAGTTCTGCAAAGTTTTATTTGCAGCCAGGTTTGAATATGTTTGTGATTCTCACGAGGAGTCGTGTTGTGTTCTTACCACTGCTTATCTGATCACAGTACCCAGCACAGCTTCGAGGAGTAACAGCTTCTTATATATATATGAAAATAAAGAACTTAAAAAAAAACTAAAAAAAAAAAAAAAAGATTTTAAAAAAGTGTATATGACACCCCCTCCCTCCCCCCTTTTGCCCCTTTTTGACATACGTACAGATCCAGCATGCATATTTGGTACTCTTGACTGTTGTTTTTTGTGTATAAAAGAAAAATGGTAAAAAAGATGTCTTTGAAAAACAACTGTTATTTGTCTGTTTATGGTGTATTCAGATCTGAATTTAATATATCAAATTTAACATCACTGCTTACAGCTGAAACAAGTTCCAGTCCTTTTCGTGTCAGTCGTTTGATGCTCGAACAAACGTAACGCTGAGACAGAGAACAGCCTTCGAGCGTCCACGTCCTCGTTGTCCAAAGTGTCCTGATGTCACAGATGATGTAGTGTAGTTAACGTCTCTCTGCGGATTTTTTTTAATCTAGACCGCTTGCTATTGGTCAGCGGCACAGATGTCTGTCAGGTTCAAAACAAGTTGATCTGGATCGGAAACATGTAAAGTTACTGTCCTCTGCAGCCATTAAGGCATCAGGCTCATTCTGGACCCCTCCAGGGGCCCCCAGGGGCCTCCAGGGGCCCCCAGGTGGGCTGTTTTAACTCTAACTGCTCTCTTTCTCGGCGTTACCTCTGCCATACCTGCTACCGGCTTCTCTTGGTATCTCTTTGACATGGTTTGGCCCATCACAGTCCACTTTACTTTGTCGTATCGGTTGCAATAGTTTGTTGGTTGTAAATTCTCCATTTGTTTATGAGCTGAACTCATGTATGTTTATCAGTGGAGCTCCACCATATTCAGTTCTCTTGCAGAATAAAGAAAATATTTTGTTGAAATACAAACTTTTGAGTGTCTGCATTTTGTTTTGGTCAAACTTTTCTTGCACATTAAATGGACTGTTTGTGCAAAGTGTCTGAGGATCGAACCACCGACCCTCTGAGAAGTGGACGGCCTGAGCCGCCGCTGGTGATAATCAATATTCAGAGCAGTCACAGTACAGCACTGAATAGTCAGGGAGCAGCTGAGTTGAGCAGTTCTGTGATTATATGGCTGTTAGAAAGGTCAAAGGAAAACACAAACTGAACATTTAACAGAGTCTTTAAAGTCTGAGCGTTCAACCGATTCGTTCACGGACATAAAATTTCTATATTTTCATAATCGATCAGTTTCTAACTACTTCAAGCTTCTTAACTGAGAGGATTCACTGTTTGTCTCTCGGCTGCTGGTTGGACACAACGGCTGATTATAAAAAGTCAATTTTTTAGTCTAAACAAAATAAATAGATATTTATGTGTATTATAAATGAATTCTATTAATATGATTAATAACTAGACTTTTAAGAAAGGGTCAAAGCTGTGTGGCACTCGGAGCATTTAGATTATTATGTTTTCATCCATCAGTAACTCAAAGCTGTGAAAGCGTCATTGCTTCACTTCACTTACATTTTTCAGACGAGTCGTTTTGAACGCAGGACTGTCAGAAAGACTGAATATGATCCCTCGTCTGTCAGCGTGAACAAACTGACCGTCACACTCTGTTTTACTGATGGTTTATGATCATTTTACAGTGTCAGGTTTCAGACAGCAGGTGAACCTCACGCAGAGTTTGATCCCTCGTCACCGTTAGCGTTGATCTCGGCGTTGAACAGTTTCGGCTTCGTACACACTCATCGGCCTCTCGGAGCTCCACCCACTGACTGCGCTGTTTCATCACATCACGTCTTTTCCTCCAACAAAGAATCATTTAGAAGTGAAACTTTCTTTGGAAACAAGTTGAACGGAGTGAAGTGTGTTAACTCACCCGTCAGGTGAGATCAATACTGCGTGAGCCTGAGTGATTGGTCCCTGAATGATTGGTGCATTAATCCAGGCCGTGCAGCCCCTCTTATTCAAACGCCGTTTCTTCCAGCACTTCGTTACTCGGCTCCATACAAACTTTCACTCTGATGCGTCGTCCTGAAAATGGAGGCCGCGGCCCCTCTGCGCATCGCAACACACAGACCTTGAAACACAGGGTGGGAAACCCCGCGGGAGCCGACTCTTAAAAGTGTGGACTCGTATTTGATCTGCTCTCCTTCTTCTCTCGCTCTTTGAATTACAAATTCTGCTCAATTAATTTTACATTTTTGCTCCGTTTCCCTTTTTTGGGGGTGTTAATTAAAAGCGGGGAGCGAGATTCAGAGAGGCTGTAATTAGATCTCGGCGAGACATTAAACAGAGCAGCAGGGCATGAATAACGCCGCATTAAACGCTCCTTTTTCTTTTCCTCGCTGACTGACGCGCCCGACATCTGCCAATCAAATCACAGGAGCGCGCGCGCACACACACACACACTGGCCGTCGTATCAGCTTTAAAAACTCACGCACACACAGACACACAATAAAACACTGAACTAAACAGACTGTCTTAAATGACTGACATTTATCTTTCTATGACATACACACACACACACATTAATCAATGAAATCAATTAATTTACAATGAGGCTTCATAAACGACACAGAAACACAGTTAAAGTGTGAAAGTATCTCAAGATGTAATAAATGTTACTTCCCATCGCTGAGTGTACGACTGTGGCGAGTTCAGAGGGTCAAAGGTCAACCAAAACACAGCTGACTGTGACACCAGACAGACGGAGCGATGGCGTATTTGTCCTTTCTCTGTTTCCTGAGTATATCTGAACTATAACTGCTGGTTTGTTACCAGTGTGGCTGCTGTAGTTTCACAGCCGTGAATCTTCACAGGTGTGCAGGTGAGAGGAGTCTGAAGGTGGAGCGCTGACGATGTCATTGACGTCCAGTGAGGACGGGAAAAGACAGCTGATCGTCCAATGTCACGCCTCTGGTTTCAGATCAGTGTAGAGCTGCAAATAATGGCTGATTCCACTGTCAGTTAATCTGTCTGTGATTCTCTCGATTAATCGATTAGTTGTTTGGTTTATTAAAAAAAAAAAGTCGGTCAGTGTTTCTCAAAGACAACGTCCTCAAACGTCCACAGTCCATATATATTCAGTTTACTGTCACAGAGGAGTAAACCTCCACGTTTAAGAGGCAAGACAGACAATTTAGACTTTTTTCTTAAAAAATTACTCAAACCATTTAATCGATTGTCACAAAAGCTGCTGATTAATTTAAAAATTGACGACTGATCGGTGATCATCAGCTGGCAAGAGCACAGATGTCTGTCCTTCAGTCCGTCTGTCTGTCTGTCTGTCTGTCTGTCTGTCCGTCCGTCCATCCGTCTGTTCTTCAGTCTGTGACCTCCTGATAACACAAAGCAGCAGACTGTCGGTCCTTTTGAAAACAGGGCAGAGGACTCAGGGGTCTGGATCCAGTCAGGAGTCTGGATCCAGTCAGAGGTCCAGATCCGGTCTGCTCCGATGATCCTGACTGAACCCACCAATCACGCGCTGAGCTCCTGCCGAGGCCTCATTCATCCACTCGTAGAAGAATGTGTGATTAAGACGGAACGGTGGAGGGAGCCTGTACTGGGCTAAATGGGCTAACTGGGACTGGTTGAGGGCAGGGTGTTTGATGGCGTAATGGCTCTGAGGTTTGGTGGGCACCTCCTAAAACACCACACACACACTAATGAGCGTTTCAGAACAAGGCATCAGCGCTGTGCTTTATTCTGCGCTCTGTCTAATGAGAGCGCAGACGATCCAGTGGGAATACACACTCCTGTCATCTCCTTCAGGGCCAAAGCTGGAGGGTTTTAAGTCTTTAAAGATGAAACTCATGGAGGGCTTCAGCTCCTGTGTCCTTGGCTCTTGAAAACATGTTGCCCCTCTCAACACGTAAAGGAAGAAAGGATTCACCAACGAGCCCAGAGCTCATTTTGGATCCCAAAAAGATTAAAAATGTAGGACGGAGGTGTTGAATTACTGGGAACAGAGTTTGCAGAACCTGAAGCAAAGGAGCAATTTCTCAGGCAGCCAATCCAGAGAAGAGACGGCATTTCATCTTTGTTATGAAGCTGATAAAAAAATAACAGTTATGATACAGAACATTTATCTCATCCGAGGACGCTTCAAAAACCCAGAGTGTGTAACACATCAGCGAATCTGCATCAGTGTTGACATTCACACAACTTTAAATACTCAGGGTGAGTGTAAAAACTCCTCTTTCACAATAAAGTGTGTGTCCCTCCTCCTATTTTTGGATTTGATTTTACAGCCAAAACCTGAGAATAAAACGTTTGTGAGAAGGTGTTAGGAAGTTTTTCCTGAGGCAGATAAAATCCATCCCGACAGTGCCGGCCTCAAAAACATGTTTATCTGCCTCCCAAAGAGTCCGTTTAACTTAAAAAAGGAGCACATTTCCTTTTTTGGGGTAACGAGGACTATTTGAAAACGATGCATGTGAGATTCATGATGGATCATACACATTAAATGTAGACACAAGTCAGTTAAAGAGCAGACGGGACGCCGACATCCCACCGGGGCTGAATACAAAGAAGTACACATGTACGCAGGATGAACCCTGTGGGACGACGCTGTCCCCTGTCTGAGCCTCCTATGGACATTAAACCTCTGTCCTGATGGTTTTTGTCCACTTACTTGCTATAATTTGCTCTCTTTCATCTGAATTCATTAATGATTGAGTGGAACTTGTGGCTTGTGTCTGAAACAGAAATGATGCTCCTGCAGTCTGCGCTCCTTCGATCTGTTCATCCAGAGTACTGCACGTGTTTACAAGTACATACGACGTGAATTAAGAACTCAAACTTGTTCTGTTGGTGTTATAAACGGAGAAATGGTGTTCTGGAGCAAACAGGGACGACTGGAGGCAGAGTCACTGATCCTGCGTTCATACATTCAGGAGGCATCAGTCAGTTTTACAGACGTGTGTCACAGTGTGAAGATTTCAGAGATAGTATTTCAGTCAGTCCGTCAGCGGGTGATGAGCCTCAGCTGCACAAAGAGCTTTAAAGCTACAGTTAGCCTGCATGTATTTTAACAAATATACTGACTTCATTCATTAATTACGTGCAGTTTTTTGGTCCTGTTGAGTTACTGTCAGTGAGATTTGACTTTCACATTAAAAGCTTTGCAGCAGACCAGCTGTCGCTCTTTGCCGGTTGGCTTTTAATGTGAAACATCTGCAGGACTCTGATATGACGCCATGGTTCTCGTCACACTGACGGAGTTAGTGCGGAGGAAATGTTTTGTCTAAAGCATGTCAATTTCTAATATCTCTGACGTCAAATCATCAAATGAGAGCTGATTCATTATGTTTTGTTTATTTTTCCAGCCTTTGACTTAAACTGTCATCAAGCCTCAGACCTTCATCAAACCCCTCAGTTCAGGTTCTGGACTTGGCAAACGAGCGTCACGTAGAACGTCTTCCTTCTGGTCTGAGCTTGTGAAGCCTTCAGCCACTTTCAGGACCAACAAAACCTGAACAGACCAGAGTCCATGAGCTTGTAGCACATAAGCTAACTGAACTGAACAAGACGGCAAAAAGGCCGTGATCAGAAGTCAAAGAGCCCCCACCAATCCAAGCGTGCATGTACGTCCACACGCACAGACTCATCAGAGTCTTTTGTTCACGGCGTCTCTGCACCATCACACCAGTTAATTGCCTCGTCCTGCGTCGATCATACAGAAACCATGGTACACATCCAATTAGCATATCAATTAACAGAGCTTTATCAGGGCTTCAGAGGGATCCGCCGCCCGTCGCAGACACTTCATCTGCAGCATCATGAGAATGAGATATCTGCAGGTATGTTATTCGACAAGATTAATAACTTTAATCTACAGATCTGGACGAGGACAGCTGGCAGAGAACAATAGAGCTTTATGAGGACGACTCCGGCTTAATGTATGGAAGAGCAGACAAAGGTGCTCACGATCTCTGTAACACACCGAGTCAAGATGAAAACAGCCAGCTTTCATCATTAAAGATGGACGGGAAACGTACAGCAGCGTTCAAGCTGTTCAATTTCATCAAACACAAAATGTCTTTGGTTCGCTCGTCAAAGTGAAGTCACAGCGACAGCTTAGACTACAGATGTCGACCAGCGTAGCACAGCAGCTGGCTTTCAGGTGGTTTTTATGGCCACACTGTCTCAGATTTTGTGACCCTCCTGGCAGAAAAGATGTTTTCCCGAACACGATCACTACAGGAGCTCGTCAGACCGCAGCGACTCCTCACGTTTGACCATTTCAGTTCAATAAAATTTGAAAAGTCATTAAATGAGTTTCTGTCTGCAGGGAGTCAACAGGAAGAACGAGTCTCCAACACGAGCTCGTCCGGAGAAGGACTCGGGTGCTCCACGGGCCCAAAAACACGTCAGACTGAAAAAGGCAGCTTCCACCGGCATGAACGAGGCCTGGGAGCACATGGTTGTCCATGATGGAGGCATGTTGAGGTTGCCGTTCACCCACAAAGAAAGTCAAAACTGCTGCGAAAAGCACAGAAAAGCAGCATAGAAACAGTCTCTGTGTCATCTGACACCGAAGCTCAGAAACGTGGAACTTCACCTTCAATCATCTTAACTTCGCTTCTCTCTGCACGGCTTTTATGTCTTTGTCTGACTGTCATTCAGCATCATCTGTGCAGAAAATGAAGATTGTCACTGCAGGAACCCGAACGCCCAGAACAACTCCTCAGAGTCGGCAGCTCTGTTTTGCCTTCTTTGCCTTCTTAGCTCTTACAAAGCTTCCAGCTCGTTCCGGCTGCAGGCCGCGTTCGTCTCTGCCGCGCTGAAGTGGACGTTTTCACGAGTTGACTTCCATTCAGCGGAGCCTTGACGCCTGCTGCACTCAGCACTCTGTGATTCCTCTGATTCTGCTGTTGATCTCGGGCTGCCAGGCCTTTTTCAGATCCCCACGTCGAGATGCTTTTGATAGCGTCAGCTGCAGCGCTCGCAGACAGTTTGGTGTCAGTTCGTCTTCTTGTCTCGCTCGTCTTCTCGTCTGTCCTGAGCTGACGTTTGCCTCTCGTTCGGCTCTGCTGAGAGGGTGAGACGGAGCTAAACGCTTGTGTTTAAGGAGCTCTTAACACGCTCTCACATCCTAATGGGACTCTTCATCAGTGATTTGCACTTTGCAAAGTCAAACCTGTTGGTATATAATGTGAAGACACCGTCGAGGGTTCAGCTTTGCTTTCAGAAGAGGGGAACACAAATATCAGTCCATTAGAGATTCACTGCTTACTGCATTATTAATGGACAAACCACATGAAAATATCACATGAAATACATAAAATCAGTGTCAGGTCTCTGCCAACTGAAGCTGTTTTCAATGTGTCTGATAATTTATGACAATAAATGTAATGTTGTAGTCACATCTTTACCAAAAGACACTTTCCTCTACTGCCTTATGTTCGGATATTTTAGGTTAATACTAACTGTAAAATGAAATTCAGATTCAATTGAAACCTTAAAAAGCACTTTTTTCAGTGTAGTATTTTCAGATTTGGCCCCATAAATCACTGTAATAATTGTACTGTAATAAAAAAAAGTTGACATGAATAAGGGTAGCAAGATTTTTATCAACTCACAGCTTCTGTGGTCTGGATTTAGGCATCTGGACAGTAAGAAAACACTGAAAAACAAGATTTTAATCAGTAAATACAACTGAAACTCAACAATTTATTCTCCAGTATCAGAAAATTCGGACTTTAATTTCCAAACATGAGATCTAAATGGTTTCACAGCTCTCTGCAGGGGAAGACGTTCGGCTGAGTCCTGGGAAAAATGCTGTTACTACTAGCTTTAAAATGTGCCACTTTTACAGTGGAATTAAAATCCCCCAAAGTCCCATGAAAAAACAACGTGTGGCCATGACCTCAGCGGCAAACTGTAACGAGTGAAACTGTAAAAGTTTGGAGGATAAAGAGACATTTTAAGTTTTCCATTGAGTATACTTTCATCAGTGGTGACAAATGAAACACACAACAGATTCACTGCACAGCTGACATTAGTGACACTGATGGGCTAATTGATAATTGCAGCGTCGCATATTCCAATTAACAGCAGGTCATTTATGATGTGTATGAGTGAAGTGGCTCATCACAACCTGACGGTCCCTGCAGCTCCTGCTCTTCATACTACAGCTCATCATCATCATCCCTGCTGCAGACGACCTGGATTTACCTGCTGATTGACAGCTGTTCAGCAGCTAATGGAGTCCAAATGTAAGACATGAAACTATATTCTGTCTGCATTCTCCAGCAGAGGCCATACAGCACAAAAACAGCCAGACTTCTGCACGAATGGCTTTCAGGGTCACTTCCCAACAGCAAGTTGACTCCCCTTCTCCCAAATCAGCATCACTGTAATGAGCTCTGCCTGCACCTCCATCCATCCCTCCACACCTCCGTATGCTCCCTCCATCTTTCCCTAATAACCACTATTTTCTCTCCATCCCTCCTTCGAATACTTCCCACCCCGCCTCATCTTCCCACAGCCTCAGCTTTTCAGCAGAGGGAGAATTAGGGGGGGCAGGGGGGGTCTGGGCATGCTCTGGAGGCTCAGCAGGCAGGCACTGAGCACCGTGGTAGCAGCAGGGGAATAAATTAGAGGCAGACGCAGAGAATAATAAAGTGATAATGAGTTTGCAGCTGGCCGCCGTGCCAACCCCGGGCACAGCCCAGCGAATATTTACCACCCTGCTAATAAGTTGTGATGAGGTCTGAATCAGCGGGCATGCCAGGGAGGGCACCGGGCCGGCGAAGAGACAGAAGAAAGAGGGAGTGGAGGAAGAGGAAAATGATGGAGGAGGAGGAGGAGGAGGTATTGTGGTCAGAGCGCAAAGCTGCACACTAAGCAGAAAAGACCCACAAACACACACAACTACGCCCAGGGGAGTTCATAAGTAACGTATATCTGCAGATACATACACTTTTACACACAACATGCGCACTCACCAACACACACTGCAGGCCAGTGGACTCTCTGGGTGTGTATGTGCGTCTGATTTGCATACTGTGTATCTCTGTTGTGTGCATATACTGCATATTTGCATTGTATTTGCCAGCAGGTATCGCACATGCATGTATGAGTACTTATACAGCAGCCTGAACATCTCCACGCTGTACCTGCACACGTCTGAAGCATCAGCATCTGATTTACGTCTCTGTGGGACTCCATGGATCTCCTGTCGAGGCAGTTATGAACTGTATATTTCAATGATAAAACACATTTAACAAGCTGATGAAAAGCTACAAAAAATACTCACTTGGTCACTTCAAAGTATTTCTACGAACAACGATTCTTCTCTGGAGGAATGAAAACTGCTCCAGGTTTGAGAACAGCAGTGATGTACTGACGCTGCACATTCATGGTCTCCAGAGTGTGAATCTTAATGACTGTTAATTTCATTGTTTTCATGTAGCGCCACTAACAGGAACACAGTTCATGGATCCCAGGTGAGATACGATAATGACCTTCCTGGTCCATTAACTTGCCGTTAGCAGGTTGGCATTTTCAGTTCAGAGTGAAATCTCTTGACAACTATTTAAAGTATATCGTCATGGAATTTAATACTAGAGGAGGAATCCCACTGACTGTGGTGACCCCTGACCTTTCCTATAGTGTCACTGGTAGCTTGACAGTTTGGGTTCACAGGAAATTTTCTGTAGATGGATTTCCATGAAATTTAGATACGGATTCATGTTCCCTTCAGGATGAATTATGGTGATTTTTCAACGTTCCCATCAGCCTCAGCTTGCTTTGGGTTTAGCACTATAGAAAATGTTAGCATGCTAACATGCTAAACTAAGATTTACCATCTTAAACCTGCTAAACATCAATGTGTCACTGCAACCACGTTAGCATGAAAACAAGTTCTACATTAACTTCATCACGACCGTCTTTACAGTGAGCTTCACAGACGAGCTAGCATGGCTTTGCTCTTAGCTTCGCTGTGTAAAGGGTGCTGCACCCTGTGTTTCTGGTGCCTTGTATCACTGATGCTGCTGCTGGTGATGGTACAGCAGCAGTTAGCATTGGAGCTAACTGAAGAACAGTGCTGGGCACAGCGACTCTGCGCAGCATTATGAGGACAGTCCTGTCCTCACAGTGGTGTTGCCAGGTTTGGTCTCCATGGTCGACCGATCCCAGGTGATTTTCAGATACATTGCTAACTAAGTTGTTAGCCAACAACACATGAATCAGCTTTGCAGTCATTTTCCAGTTTTGATGGAGCTTGACTTTGCAGCGTCTCCTTGTTTCTAGCTGTTGTGCTATGCTAAGCTAACACCGTCTTGATCCGTGTCTGTATTGGACACACAGATAAAGCTAATATCCACTTTCTCACCTGACTTTGAGGGAGAAAGCTAACGAACACCAGAAAAGTCTGTTTCTTAAAGGCCGACGTTGCCTTTCAGTTATGCACATTTGTGTGACTTTTAATTAGAAGTAAAGGATGTGAGCAGTGTTTCCAGCCCTGAGTGAAACTGTCTCCGTAAGGCGACATGTTTCATCTGGACAGCACGTGCAGCCAGTGAAGGCAGCGCTGTCTCCTCCTCTGTGAGGTGGGACACACTGAAGCTCAGTTGCTTTCAAAGCTAAAGTCGCAGGTGTTCCTCCTCACATGCCAGCCACAGACGAAGGCCAGCCTTTCCTTCTGCTCCCAGCATGCTCTAACATACACACACATAATGTAGGAACACACCGCCCATAGCTGCACTATAACAGCTCCATTCACAGCTCCCAAAAATAACAACACAGCACGCTGGCAGGGCGGGGCCCCCCTCCACCCCCTCATCCTTTCCTCCTTTCCTTTCATATTCAGTTTTCTTTCACGCTCAATAAATGTTGACTTTATTTTGGTTCTGCTGAATTCCTCAATGAGGCCCTCGGCTTCCACGGATCAGACCGGCAGCCTTATAAGGCCGCGTGTGGCACAAAGCTGTTTGACATACCTTCAACACGACCACCTCTGTCTCCTTTCTGCTCTTCATCCCTCTTCTTTCTCTCACTCTTATGACCTCACTGGTCTTTTTGTCCTATAGATGTCCGTATGTTGTACAAAAGAGCTGTGACGCTGTAAATAAAGCAGAACGTGGTAACCTGCTAATCCTTTTGGGCATAAACTCGACAGAAAAAAAGGCACAAAGACAATATATTTCATGTTTTTCATTGATTTCTTTCTCTTATTGTGAATCTGATGCAGTGACACGTTTCACAGACTGAAAGATGTGGAACGCTCCAAAAACACCTGTTTGGATCATTCACAGGTAAACAGGCTGATTGGTAACAGGTGAGAGGATCATGATTGAGTATGAAAGGCTCAGTCATTCATAGAGGATGGAGCGAGTTCACCACTTTGTGAACACATGACTGGATGAAGGAGATGAACACATGGACTCAGAGACGCTTCAGGAAGCTGCTGTCAGTGAACTCAGTTTGATTATTGATGATTGATTCTGTTTTCATTTATGTTTTAAACAGAGTCTGGGCTGTAAATGTCTGTTAAAGGGAAAAACGGATGCATGTTACTCATTAAATCACAAAGGACGTAGTTGAATAAAAGTTGGAGAAACATGATAATGGACACGAGCGCTCACATGCTGCTGTGTACTTCAGAGCTGGGCCTGTTTTCTCGGCTCCAATGAAGAGAAATCTTGATGCTGTAACATACAATGATGTTTCATTAAAGGTCCTCCTATAGTCCAGAAAGGACGCACATGTGGACAGCAGTGGGCGGCAGGTTTGCATGTGGGGAAAAATCTTATGTCTGTGTGGGAGGACGTGTTTCCAGCCACTCAAACTCTTCGTTTTCCTTCAAAGACAGATGATAAAGTTCATATGATAAAGCATCGGATCTCTTCAAATGAAGAGTCTGGTTTCAGATTTCGGGCGGCGTTGGGCTGTCCATGCAGGCGTCCCTGCGGTCAGCCGTGGACACGGGCAGCAGACAAAATTCACATCACGCAGACTGTTGCAGATATGTGTGTGTGGAAAGTGTGAATTTGCCCTTGGACTGCAGAAACAACATTGATTTTTGAGGCCGACTGGTTGTGGAGGCAGAGTTAAAAATTCATCCTCACTAGAAAATGAATGTGCTCAGGAAACCTGAAGGAAACCTGGATGCTATACGTTCATACATGAAGAGAAGAGGTCATTGAGAGTCATCCTCTGGGGATCATGAACGTTGTGATATCTTCCTCTGGACCAAAGCGCCGAACAGATGGACCGACTGTTGACCGTCCAACCAAATGAAACCACAGCGGCTCTGCGGCCTGGGCAGACATATTCTGTGACAGTTGGAACGTCCTCCTTCATGTTTGCAGCCAAACCGTTGACTCAGCTCTGAGTCACGTCTGACCATGCGGCGAGGACGCTGCCGCCCCCTCGTCCCACTGCGCGCTGATCCGTCTCAAGGCTCGCTGCTCACTCTGCACACCCGGACTGATAACACTCTTCATCAGTACTATCTTCAGCATATGGATATCTGTGTGTGTGTATTTGAGCGCCCTATCTTTCAAGGTCTTGGCAGCGGGCACTCAGACGGGCACTCAGCCTTGAGGCGGAGGTCTTGATGGAGACCAGGCAGAAGGCAGAGACGTGTCAATCAGACGCTGATTAAGACGTGTGAAGTCGAGCAGGAACAGACACGTCATGCTGACGAAGTGCTGAAAACTTAATTTGTTCTGTTCGCATGAGTCAGTGCGACTGGTTGAACTTCGGATGTGACAGACGCTCGGATAAAATACAGGACACACAACCTACGTAGCCTTTGTTGAATCAGATGAAGTTGAGATCTGTTAACATCAAACTTTATGCTGCTCTTTAGCCGTGAACGATGACAGATACGAGCACTTTTAATGGATCATGACACTGAATGAGCTTACTGGTACATACTGGTTTTAGCCTGAATACCCAGCTCTGAGGTATCTACGTATTACGTGAAGTTTTGGGCTTTCCCGGTGCTGGAATCTGTGGTTTTCAATCCAAAGCAGTGATCCTAGACTGCACTGTGATGTATGTTTGCTAACTAACCATTGTTATCTTTGGGGATTAGACACAGCTTGCTTCCAAACTCTGATGGTGGCAGCAGCTCAGGCCCAAAATCCCACAATGTGCCTGCTGCTGCAGCCCGTGTCTACAGACCAATCAGAATACAGCATGAAATGACACCAAATATTCTGAGAAAGAATCTGAGCTAGCTCTGCTGTCAGCTCAGGTTTGTCTTTGTCAGAGCTAATTTTTTGTTTTTCTGGAACGTTCTGCACAGTTCTACTTTTGTGTCGTAGCAGTGACTCTCTTCTAGCTGCCGCAGGTCAAAGGTCGCTGTCTGGCCTCCAGCTGCTGTGCAGTTTGGCTTCTTATTGATATTCTTTGTTGGAGCTTTTCCCCTTTTTCAGCCTGAACATTTTTTAATCATTCAGCAGTTACAACTTGTCAGTCACCAGGTTTAAAGATGAGGTGACTTGAATGAAGGAAACGCCTTCGGTAGCTCTCTGCACAGGCCCCATGGAGCTGAAGCTCACTGTGAAAGCTTCAGGAAGCTGCAGAGTCACTGCCTGCAGCAGGGTTTTTCAGCTGCGGGTCAGCAGTTTGTCGCTTCCTCAGAGCAAACACGAGGCTGATATTGATCCTCTCCTCTCACTTTCAGAATGAATGCAAACAAGCACAGAGTCCTAAAAACTACTCCTTTGACATTCTTCACATTTTAGTTTCAGTCATCACATTCAGTCCAACTTCATGCTTTGATTCACATCTCCCAAAATCACCCACTTTTCATTAGCCAGTTAGCCTCATCGCTGCCAGTGAAAAGTGTAATTTGAAAGGTCGGTTTCAATGATCTGTGTGCACAAAATTGCATAAATGAAGGCGTGTGTGTAACACACTGCTGATCCAAACTGAGCAGATGCATGTATGTTATGACTGAGACAGCAGATAAAACCACCGCAGCTACATCTCTCACACCAACACAGACGAGCTTCATTTGCTTCAGATGCTTCCATATTGAATTAGTAGTTGGAATATATTTTAAAATCAAATCCATTTCCTCCCAGCTGGACATCCTGCAGCTCCACCACTGACCCCCGTCTGAACTCAGAGCGTTTGAAGAAGAAACACAGAGCTGAAACTAAAAAACGCAGATAATTGCCAAAATGAGGAAACACTTGTGCAACCAAAGGATTCAAAGTGCATTAAACCTGTGAGGTCAGACTTTCCTGGCAGGGCCGAGGCTCCTCGGAGGGTAAAATGAATGCGAATAAATCCAACATAATACTGAATAATCATCCTTCATCCTGCGGCGGAGGACTCCAGGCCTGATTGGAGCGCGCTCAGCGAGATTATGGGTCTCGATTGGTCACTGAGATTGATGATTTCGAGAAGTGCATAAACCATTAGTCATGGTTGCTTCAGTCACCTGGTCTCAGCCCAGCTGAACAAGCCTGTTTTTTCCACTTTCAACAAATCACCAGATGATGGGATCTTTCTCATGGCAGAACAGAGTCACACTCTCCGTTTGCCATGTTGAGCTTCATATACATCATTTCTTTCAGGTGACACTCCACCCAACATCTTTACAGCATCAAACGCTGAATGTGTGCCTGAGTGCTGGCTGTAAAAAGCTTGTGGTTTAGGGGAGCAGCTTGAATTCATGTCAGTTTCCATAAATACACATTTGAGAAGAAGCTGGAGAAACGTCTCACACCACGCCTGCAGCCTGATCCATTTCTCCATTATCCAACTGTACGCTCATCATGCTCCAGAAAACAGACTTTAGCCAAAAATCTGGCAACAGATGCAGCTTCTGCCAGGCCTTCTGAGTCAGGACCAAATGCTGCAAGCTGCAAGAATCAGCATTTTATATGAATAATGGATCACATTGCTCTGTATAATGTAAAAGGTGTCACAAAACAAACCAGCAGACCAAACCATTATCATCCGACTGCACTTCCCTCAGATCACTTCCACAGATCACGTTAGCATCTTCAAGGAGCTCTGATAAACCTGCTGCACAGCAACACGACAACCAGCAGCAAACAGACGAGCCGCTGAAGTGGAACATCGAGCAGCTAAAAAGCATCAGAGCATCGTCGGAACAAAAAACAAGAAGGCTTAAGAGCTTATTTCCATCCACAAACAGTGACACTCGAAGCACCCCGAGCTCCATTCATAATATAAATCAGTCTGGAAATGACTGAGAAAACATCTGGTAAAGGTTTGTCAATGACGAAGAGTTTGTTCTGGATCCAGTTCAGCGTGGATAAAACACCTGGAGCAGTGAAGCTTCAGGGCTAACAAAGCATCAGATCATCCGCAATCATCTTTTTATTAGCAAGCACCGACGAGGAAAACATTCAGGTCACAGCGTCTCATTTTCAGCTGAGGGTGAGCAGATTTCATATTTATCACCGGCTGCAATGTCGTTTTCGTTGTTTAGCTCTCATTTAACTCTCAGCTGTATTTAACTATTTGTTATAGTTTGGCTGTTTGTGCATATTTGTTATTGATTATTAATCAGTTTCCAGAAATATTTACCATTTTAAACTGGTTATATTTAATGTTTGTGCCAGTTTTTCACTGTAAAAATTCTCCGTTTTTCAAACAGCGATATGTCAGAAAGTCATCCCTGGACATGCTCTCCTTTGTACATCATGTTTTTGTGTATCACCGTCCTTTTTTAATAATAAAGTTGACAAAACGTACGTATATGCAGACAAATGCAAATTAAAGGAAAACCCTGAATGAATGAGCAGAGGAACACACTCAGGTGACCTGCAGGGTACACCTCAACATCCAGTCATGCTCTGAGCAGATCCAGCTGATTCTGTTTGAAGATGTCAGGAGGAAAAGATCTGAGTGAGTCTGAGAGAGGGTTCATTGTTGGGGCACGGCTGGCAGCAGCTTCAGCCTCAAAGGCTGCTCAGCCGGCTCCAGTTTCAACAGTGAGGAAAGTGTGTTTAGATGACGGGAAAGACGTCAGTAAACAGTCGGAAACCGCCGTCGGCAGCGCGCTCGATGGCCGTGACGCTCGTGCATCGGTGCGATATGTGAGGAAGAGCGGAGCAGAAGTCTTCTTCAGGTGACTGAGGGTGACAGCGCAGGACGCGATCAGACTGTCAGCAAGAACAGTCTGTGGACAATTACATAGAGAGGGACGTTATAGTAGGGTGGCAGCGCGTAAACCCCTCATTACAAAGATGAATGCACATTTGAGAGTTGAGCGGTGCAAAAACCACAGGCCCTGGTCTGCAGAGAGCTGGAAAAAGATCTGCTCACATGAGTCATCCGCCACCATGTTCTCCACAAGAGGCCGAGTGCATGTGTGGCGTTCACCAAGAGAGGTGCAGGTCTGAAGGCTTGACCCCGACGGCGAGGGGGGGTCCACTTAGAGGGAAGAGTCGCTGCAGATCAATACAAGTTGTTGTGAGCGATCACATGTGTCCTGTGATGGACACTTCTATCCTGATGGGACTGGTCTCTTCAGGATGACGTGCCTCCACCCGAAGGCGCTGAGTGCTGAGATGAGTATGAAGGTGATGGGAATCAGATGTTGTGGCCTCCGCAATCACCATTTGAACTCCTCTGGGAGATTTTGGACCGATGTGTTGGACAGCACTCTCCACCACCATCATCATCAAAACATCGTCAATCAGCACCGTCATCAATATCTTTTGAAGAGCGGCGTTCCATCCTTCCAGTGGACTTCCAGCAGCAGACATGTAGAATCAATGCCACAGTGCATTAAAGCAGGAGGCAGTCCAACACTTTACCCAGACACTTCATGTTGGTTTCGCTTTAATTTGTCTGCATATACAGCGCCAGCCAAAGGTTCAGACACACCAGCCTGGACATGAAACACAAAGAATGGACATTGGACCAGTGGAAACCTGGACTTTGGACTGATGAGTCCAACTCTGAGATATTGTGGTTCCAGCCGTGAGACGCAGAGAAGCTGCACGGGGCAGCAGGAGGTGTGATGGTGTGATGGTGTGCGGAGCTCTGCTGGTGGATGTTGGCGATTTATCCAAAATTCAAAGCTCACTGAAGCAGCAGGGCGACCACAGCATCCTGCACCCCGTCTGCTTTGTGGGACCGTCATCTGTTTCTCAACAGGACAATGACCCCAGTCACACCTCCAGGCTCTGAGAGAGTGATGGAGTGCTGCATCACCCGATATGAACCGAAGAGTTCAGAGCGCAGAGTGACGGAAAAGCAGCCAGCAGCTCAGCATATATGAGAACTCCTTCAAGGCTGTTGGGAAATCATTGCAGCTGAAGCTGACGACCTCGAGAAGCTGCTGAGAGAACGCCAACAGAGCGCAAAGCTGCCAAAATGTGGCGACTGTGCAGAAAACGATAAAGGAAAACCATAGAAGGAGAGGAAGACTGCAGGAGACTGATCCGTGAACTGTTTCATGAACGAGAATTCACAGCTTCAGACAATCATGTTGAATCTGGATCGTTTCAAACCTTCATTCTTCAGTTGGCTCTTTTCCTTGGCCGTGTAATCCCCCCCCCATCCTCAAAAAAAAAAAAACACCTTCAAGTGAATATTTCATGGAAAAATACAGCCAAAATCCAGTTCATGTTTTATTGATCTGGACTTTATGGAGCTGAAGCGGTTGGCCGGCTCTGCTCCTCCTGCAGAAGTGCTGTTCTTTCTTTGGCTGGTTCAACAGTTCAAAGCTCTGAACTGGTCAGTTCATACCGGTGCTGGCAGGCAGACGGTGGCTTCACCGCTGGTTAACGGCTGCAGAGAAACCTGCAGAGTCTGCAGTCATTAACGGCAGACATGTTTATGCAGGTGGAACTTGTCAAATAGAGGAGAGCTGCACTTAAAGAAACCCAGAAACTTTGAACCTTGTTTACACAGAACGGGATTCTGGGCGAAGGCGAGGAGGAGCTGCTGAGGTGAGGATGTTGCTTTTGGCAGCAGAGTGAACAGACCGCTGCAGAGGTGAGACCAGCTGCTGCTACCTGACCTACAGGTGTGTGTTTTTGTGCGTGCTCTGCAGCCGAATCTGACGATGCATTCACTGACAGCCCTGACATTTATTCATTTTAAACAATTTAAACACGTGTGTGTAGGAAAGAATTGCTGTGCCAGCAGAGCAGCAGCCATTACCTGTCAGAGGTGCGTCCACGGACTAAGAACTGTCATTCTAAGCCTGTCAGCACTGAAACCGATCCAGAGTACAGAAGCATCTGTGAAGCCAGGCTGCGTAAGTCTGTTTCCACCATTCAACAGCTGATTATTCTGTAAAACTGACAGAACAGAAAAAGTCCGTCCTCCCACTGCATCGGCATCCCAAACGTATCGTAGCCTCCATCACTGAAACACTCGTACAATAAGTCATGTTTCTAAAAATAAAGCCAGTGGCTTTAACATTTCCCTTCCTTGGAGCCATGAGAAACACCAGACTACACACACTTCATTTACCCATTAACACACACACTCACACGCTGATGACAGCGTGCCGGCCTGTTTGGGGTTCAGTGTTGAGGAATCAAACCATCGAACCCGCGATCAGTGGACCGCCTGCTGTGAAACTAAGCTCTGAGGAACAGCTTGGATTCAATCACTTTCAGATTGCGGGTCAGTTCCAGTCTCAGCGGCCGAGGAGGAAACTTTCTGGCCATGACGTGACCTTATGAAACCTGAAGCACACTCCTGTTTGTGTGTTTCTGGGTCTGCAGTCATGTGTTGAGCAAAGGCAGCTTTTCTTCTCCCGTCTGCATCACGCTCTGGAAAACTACTGCGAGCGCTTGGAGCACAGACGCTTCACTGTCCAGAAAAACTCTGTGACAATCCTGCATTCTGTTAAATCCACCGCATTTAGCGACACATACAGCGTGCGGATACGTAAGCAGGTAAAGGAGTAAAATTAGAGCGTCTCATCTGGTCACACACTCTTATGAACGCCTGTAATTATAGTCACACTATGAAACCTGAGGCAAAACAGAAACATCACATCTCATTTGTGGAGGAATAATATTGTCACTTGCTAAAAAAAGCCTCGGTCAGTAATTATGTCATGGCTTATAATAGCTTGGATGTGTCAACAGTGGCTATTTTTAAGCCTCCAGCATGCGGCCTATTAGCGAGGTGTGTGTGTGTGTTTATGTTTGACTAAGGCGAGTGGTGGTTGAGAGGTAGGTCAGGGGTGTGTGAGCAAATGACAGGATGTGCGGGCAGGCTGGTTCACAAAATCTGCTTAGTAATGTTGGTAAAGATAGAGCTGACCTCTTCGTCGCCATCAATGGCCCCTGTGTTAACCGCGGCCTGTCACACACAGAAACACACACGTGTGCGCACCTGAATGGAGGCCAGTGTATTACAGGGTGGGAACGTGCACTGTTACACCAACAGAGACGAGTGCAGGATGAGAGAAAATACAGAGTCAGTCCTTTTATATCTGCAGCCGTTTGGGTTTCAGACTGTGGTGTTTGTTTCCCTGACACACACACACACACACACACACACACACACACACACACACACACACACTGACACACACTCGGTGCCAGAGCTCTAAGCTAGCAGCTGTATGGTTTACAGTATGTGTGAAATCTACTTCTGTGTGAAAATACTGTTCATGATGCTTCATAGTTTGAGCTTTAATGTGAAATGTTCATAATAAACAGTTAGTGTTTATGTAGCTGCACAAAAATGAATCAAACGTATCCGGATACTCAGACTAAATTGGCATTTTGTTTCACTGGAGTCCATTCGAGCCGTTCTCTGTTCGGGGTTAAACAAAGACGTGCTGAATGTTTCTGAGTCGACCTCCAGATTCCTGCAGAGTGGAAACAGAACAGGTTTCAGCTTTCCCTCCGTCACGTTTCCGAGCGGTGTTACTGTTGGCGCCATGATCACAAACACAACTGCATCGCTAACGCTAGCAGACGGAAACAAACACACCTGCTTGTTTGTTTTGTTCCACAAGGAAAACATCCTGGTTTCATTGCAGCCTCTGGTTTGTTTTCTGGCTGCTAACGTTAGCGACATGGCTACTGCTAGCACTCTGACAACAGTAAGATTAAAACACCTGGTTGTGCTAGTAAAGAGGCAGGTTTTGTGACTGAACTTGAAGTAAAAATGCAAAATGACTATCTGGTTCTGAGTCCTGGTTTGAAGCGGGGACACATATCGACAGGGGGACGGACTTGGACAAAAGACCAGAGCGCTCGCCATCAAGAGCCCGTCTGAGGTTCACTCCTTTTACTTCAGATCACAATCACTGAACAGGTTGGAGATGTGGGTGCTAATTCAGATGTGTGGAACCAAGCTGAAGCAGAGCTAACCTAAAGAGTAATTATAGAGAAAGATTAAATGCAAGTTCATAATGTTTGTAGATAACCTGTTTCCAAAAGTGAAGGCAGATCAAATGTCACCTTGAAACTAGCGATGAGGAAGCTGCAGCAGCAGCTGAGTTCACTGAATACCTCTCATCATCTGATGGAGGTTCCTTTGGGCGTGAGCCCTAAATGTCATCGAGCGTCCGTTCACCCAACGTCCATCCGCAGTGTGTCTGATGGAGAGACACGCGAGCAGTCAGAAGCAGTTCTATGTGGTGAGTCTCTTTGTGATGGACGACACATCAAAGTAAATCGAGCCAGATACAGGAACAGTGTAGAGAATCCAGGAGATTTTCAAAATAAAACATCCTGCGCAGACTCCCGATGGTACATCAACAATTAACACAATTAAAACAAACAAAAAAGAAACTATTCAACGACGTACATCAAGGGAAAATGAGCAAGTCAACAAAATGAGGGAGGCAAAGCTCTGCTTCTGCAACACGCCCGGGGGGGTTGGGTTCGGAGGAGTCTTCTCTCTTTGCGTCCTGAACCAGGACATTCAGATGTGGACCTGCGCTCACCATGAGAGAGCGGTAGCAGTGATTAGACAGGACGACACTCTTTACCTGTGAGCACACCTACTGACCCATTTTTCAAGCACTGACAGACACCGACGCTGCTGTCCGTGACTCGTCTGCTCAGAGCTCCACTGACTGACCGCCTGCTGAACTCAGTGAAACTATGGTTTCCTCACGGCTTCACATTAGCTAAAGAACGTCAGACTGCTTTTGGTGGCTGTCGCCTTCTGAAGTGAAGCGTCGCTGAATGCACAGAAGCAGCCACTTCTCTCCTGATTCAACCTTTTGAAGCTGACAAGCACTGAAGGCAATGTGACATCCAGGAAACTGTTCCTGCTTTCTGTGGAAGTTTGCACTTTCAGCCCAAATCAGCTCCAGATTCACGGTTATAAAATCTTTCAGCCAAAAGTCCCAAAACCAATATTTTAATGCCACAAAACAAACTGGCAGCTGTTGAGTTCCCCATCAAATATAAAGCCAAAACTCTTTACAAGCTGGAACGTCACAACTTGTTGGTATCACCGCTGGTGGATGTGTTTCATGCACGAGAGTATTCACGACATGAGGATCAGCAAATCAGTGTGTTATTGTCATTTTTCTTTTTAAGTGGGGGGTAAAGGCAGAGGGAGGGAGCACGAGCTGCTGCCTGGTAACGTTCACTGTTGTTGTTGTTGTTGTTGTTGTTGTTGTTGTTATGAGGAGCTCTAAATGTAACTGAATCATGTTCTGATGAGCTTGGAGCTGCACAGACAGAAAGAAAAACTCTGTTAAACAGAAGGTTTCACTCCTGTGAAACATGGCCTTTAGAGAGAACTCTGAAATAAAGAGAGAGGTTTAAAGTCTGAGCTCACTTCAAATTCAGAACAAGAGTATCCAACAGGTTAAAGGAAAAGAAAGAAGCGAACTGCAGGGAGCCGAGATTGGATTCGGAAAGTGCTTGAGTTAAATGAGAGGCGACAGCAATTCCATTTTGGAGAGTTTTGCCTCGAGTGCCTCCAAGTGCCCCAGCCTTCGATGCAGAGCAGAGCAGAAATTAGAGGAGGGGGAGAGTCGAGGCTGAAATGAGCAAATGGAATACTAAATTTAGACAAGTCACACAAACAGGAGAGGGTGGAAATGTACTAGAAAGAAAACACGTTGCACTGGGTGGAAGAAGTGAGCTGTCAGATGTGTTCATCAGGTGACTCCTCCTCCTCTCTGCCTCCTTCCATCCATCCTCGCTTCACCTTTCTCCTCCTTCCTCGCTGACCTTTCCTGGAGGTGAGGCGCCGCTGATGGATTAAAAACAAATGAGAGGGTAAACAGAGGCTGAGGAGAGGGCTGCCGCTCGATGAGCTCCGCGGCGCGTTAACAAACAACAGCAGCTCACTTTGCCTCCACATTCATCAGCTCCTCAATCCTTCTCCTTCCTCTCCATTCGTCTTCCTCGGGCTCGCCGGCCTCCACACGCTGAGGTCGCGTTCACGCCGATGAGGAGGAATGTCCACAGTTTGGGCTTAAACATCAGGTGGTAAAAATGTGAAATAGTTTTGAAATGTTTGTTCTATGAGTGTAAAGTCTGAGCGGTTTTCATTGAGACATGTCCAAAAAGACCTCAGATGGACTGACCGGTGGGGCTGGAACAAAGGAAAGACCAGGATCAAGGACAGACAGCTGAGCGGAGGTCAGCTCAGTGCTGCTCGGGCCATCAGACGCTGTCCTGGGATCTGGTCCGCGGACAGTTGGGGGATCATTTCCTGTTGTCCCGTCGTTCCAGAGGTGGGAGTTGGCTCTCGTCCGGAGACGGGGACAGTCAGGACGGCTCGTAACGCTGGGACTTCTTCTTGTTTGTGGTGATGCAGTGAAGTCTTGTCTTTGTATATGTGTGTTAAACATAGGGTTCAGACTACGCTGCCCAGTTTTGAGACTCCCTTGTTGAGGCTGTCGAATTACCAGCGTGACGGTCGATTATGGTTCATAATGGGGCGTCTGTGCCCGTGTAGTCTGACACGCTGAACGACTGGTCGTGCATCTCAAAGTGATCCTTTTGTGCCTCGTTTTGGAGTCATTGGAGTCGTTCTTCCTCATCAAGCTATTGTACGGTGATGACCATCGACGCGAAGACGATGATTACAGCTTCTCAAATGTGAGGATTTGCTGCTTTTCTCTGTTATATATCATTATGGGAACCGTGGCGTCTAAAGGTGAGTCACCAGAAACCCTGCTGGAATCATTTCGCCAGAATCTAACTTCAGCACAGCACATTAACTCTTTCGAAGCGCGGCCTCGCATCCAAGTAGCATGACTCAAGAATTAATCGCCAAATACTTATAACTCATCAGGTACGTCACTTGTTGGCGCCCTTTCTAGGGAAACTGAGAATACGCTGAGTGCTTGACTTTAACCCCGGCTCATCCTGCTTCACCACACGCTCGCGGACTCCCCGTCTTCCCTTCAGCCATCAGGCTGGAAAAACAGTTGAAGTAGTAAAGGATCGCCAGCTGCCCATTTTCTTCTTTAAACTAGCGGTTCAGTTATAGCTGGCATCAGCTGAGACTCACATGGTCCCTCCATGAGGCCTAACACTGAGGACAGTCACTCAGCTCATTGTCCACTGAATAGAAATGTCTGTGTGTGTCTCTCTCTGGAGAAAGACGGAGTCAGCTGATAGTCATTAGCCGTGCTGGCAGTCCTGCTTCTCCTACTGGGACTCTGCGCCTGGTTGGTCATGTGAGGAAACAAACTAAACCTTGAATGGCAGTAAAATAACAGAGAGGTCCCACAGCTGAGGTCAGTGTCCTCTAATGAACGGTGAACTCTCGTTTAAGGTTGGTGTGGCTTCAAACACGCCGAGGGATTAGGAACACATCGTCCATCCTGTCAGATATTACAGTCAAACAAGCAACATGTGGGAGCATCTGTGTAACATTCAGAGGAGGAGGAAGAGGAGGAAGAGGAGGAAGAGGAGGAAGAGGAGGCAGCCTGCAGAAATCTGCTCTGATTGTTCTCTTTATTGATAGAAGCCAGCGTGCCTGATGGAACGAGAGATTCAATAAGAAAATCAACACAATTAAAAAGGTCACCGACGAGCATCCAGCGTCCAGCTCAGAACAAATATCCAGCTGCTGTTTGTGAGGATGAGAACTAACGAACGAGCAGTTATCTTCAGCTGCCACTGAACGAGCTAACTGGGTAACATATGAGGGCACACCTGCAGGACTCAGGGGGTCAGGTGGTCTGCAGGTCTGCTGAGGCGTTTTAATGTCCAGGACGTTCTCTCTAACAGAGTGTGTTTCTGATCAGTGTGCGTGTGCATGTAGACACAATACGTGCATGCACAACAGGCTGCAGCACATTTTACAGCTTTCACTGATTAGCTCTGACTCAATGAAGCTGGTCACTGGAAACCAGTTGGTGCTCTGGGGGCGACCACTTCAGATCACAGCTACGTACGAGTGTCAAGCTCAGAGCTGGAGTCAGCATGTGGTTAGCCTAGCTTAGCATAAAGTCAGGAAGCTGCCCAGCACTGTGAAAAGATCCATTTCAGAGCGCCTGAAGAGCTCAGACAGCTCTGATCATAATTTCACTTTCCTAGAATTCAAACTCAAAGGGTTTTGTCTTCTCAGTGCCCGTGTAACTCAGTAACTGTGTGTCCGTGACTCTGACACTGCGAGTCCACGAAGCTCGTTGTGGTTGAGCGTAACGGAGGTCAGACCGGGAAACTGTGGTTTCATAGTCTGATTTACCGAATGAGAGGCTCCATTTTCACCTTTTTCTTGCCTGCTGAGTCATATCACACTGCAGCAAGAAAACAAGCTTTGGACACAGCTGTGGCACTTTTTATGGATTACTTTCACCTCGCCAATATTTTCCCCTTTATTTGACAGTAATAGTAGAGTTATAGACAGAAAATGTGGGGACGGAGACAGAGGGCAGGTAGGACATGCAGCTAGAGTCTGAGTTGAACTCTGGATGTTACAGTTATGTGATATTCTGTTTAACCTTAAGCCGCTGGGTCACACTGGATTTATGATTTCTAACAGTGTTGGAGAGCAGGATAAAGGCAGCTGAACGTGGCAATGATGCGTCCTCTAGGGGTCATGGACAATTAATTTTGATTTGGTTTGATTGGGAGGACTTGTCTGATTGGTTGGTTTGTAGATGAGGGTCACAGCAGCAGCCAGATTTGAAAGTTTTTGTGCAAAAATTCTGCCACGACAGCCAAATATTCCACCACACTGCTGTATAGGGACCTACTGTACAGTGTCTGTCCACCGTCCAACAGCCTGTCTCAGCCTCAGCTAAAACCAAAGAAAAGCCCAAACAGAGGACGTTTACATGATGCATGGAAGCAAAAGCTGCTATATGATACAGACTAGAACTAAATATAAGACATGATCTGTGTTCACTGTTTAATCCAGCAGACTATGAGTCCACAGCTAAACACACACACACACACACACACACACACACACACAGAGCAGGAAACAGACTGCTGCGAGAGAGAGAGAGAGAGAGAGAGAGAGAGAGAGAGAGAGAGAGAGAGAGAGAGAGAGAGAGAGAGAGAGAGAGAGAGAGAGAGAGAAATTTAACGTCCTATCACTGGCATGTTTATGATACCTGAACTGGAAACTGCAGTGAAGGAGAGTGTGTGTGTGTGTGTGTGTGTGTGTGTGTGTGTGTGTGTGTGTGTGTGTGTGTGTGTGTGAGTGTGTGTGTGTGTGTGTGTGTGTGTGCGTGCGTGCGTGCGTGCGTGCGTGCGTGCGTGCGTGCGTGCGTGCGTGCGTGTGTGTGTGTGGACAAAGCAGAAGTCATCATAACATAAATCATTAAATTTTAGGGTGGAGACTCGGGTTCAGGTTAGTCTCCAGGAAATCAATGTAAGTCTATGCGTGTGTGTGTGTGTGTGTGATTGTGTGTGTGTGTGTGTGTGTGTGTGTGTGTGTGTGAGTGTGCGCGCGCACATACCAGACTCTACAGGTCTTCTGCTGGGAAGTGTGAAACAGACATGAGCCAGAGAGACAGACGCCTCGTTTGTTTACAGAAGAAGTGTCAAGAAAGAGAGGGATGAAAGGAGGAGGAGAGAGATGGAGTGAGGAGAGAAGCACGACGAGGAGGAGCGCGCGATGTGGGATGTACGTACCTGGAGGAAGAGGAGAGAAGAGGGCGACTGGATGAGTGAAGAGAGATTAAACAGAGGATGGAGGAGAGAAAATGCAGAAGACTTTTGGAATGTTGAAACTATTTTCCACACAGGAAGCTTCCAACACGCAGCGTGTGTGTGTGTGTGTGTGTGTGTGTGTGTGTGTGTGTGTGTGTGTGTGTGTGTCTGTGTGTGTGTGTGTGTGTGTGTGTGTGTGTGTGCTGACTGATAAATTGTTGAAACTTTCATATTTTTTGACACACTTCATTGAATTTACAAAGAAAAATGTGGAACATCTTTTCAGATACATTATTTCCTTTAAAGGCAACGAGACCTTTTTCATTCGACCTTTAAATTTAAAGAGAAATTCTTCTTCATCTCTCCTTTCTGTAAAACGTTGGCTTCCCTGTGCCGATTGTAAAAATTAGGGCTTAAAGAGAGTCTGAATGTCTGAGGACGAGCGTGTTTGACTGGCAGATTTCTGGCTTCGGTCTTCTTTTGCTTGGCTAAGATGGAAAAGTTGGCATGTCAATAAAAAGACCAATAAAAGATGATGAAAAGCACATTTTTATTATGATTTGTGGCTTTTTGAATGAAGCCCTCATTTAAACAGAAAGCCCGAATTAAAAAGAAAAAGTTGCACGCTGTGAGAAAACACCTGAAGTCATGAAAGGAAATGACATGACGCTGAACAGGAAGGAACAAAGAAAGACTGTGTGCTCCTCTTTTGATCATATCGTCTCCTCGTGCCCTTCAGAGTTTAGTTAAAGGGCCGCTCCACCAATTACACCCATGAAGATCAGTGAACAGCCTGCTGAGGCTCTGGGGGAGCTTCCTGAAGTTTGAGGAAATGTTGTCGTCGGGATTATCTGAGTTTGGAGACTTTTACAAAAGGGAGGCTGTGTTTGAGCCTCAGGGTGTGAAAGTGAAAAGATGTATCTGCAGCAGGCAGAAGAGGAGTTTTTCAGCTCAGCCCACACCAGGGATTTAAAGTCAGGCCAGTAATGGCTCACTTTATGTGTCCTGTTCTACACGAAGGGCTCAACCTGCGAGGAAGCAGATAAATCTGACGTGTGGTCGTGAGATGTCGCTCCTCTCCTGCATCACGTCAGATGTTTTTGAGCTCTTTTGTTATTGGGTTGCTTCCTGTTTTCGTCCAGGCTCAGTTTTCTAAACCAGTGGCCTCTAACCTGTGGATTATGGTGCCTCAGCGCTCGGCCGACATGCCTGCTCTGACCTGGTTTGCATGGCAGGTGTTGGTGAATTACTCTCAGGCACATGTCCGCTGAATCCTCTCACCTATTGATATTCTTCTGGCTGTGCTCTGAGTGGATCTGTGGCAGAGAGTCAGGATCAGCTGCCAGAATGGGAAGATTACTGGGTTGGACTGACAGGGATTCAACATAATCACACTATTTCATTGCCTTGCACCTCTGGGAAAGTTGTGTGCGTATGTTTGTGTGTGTCGAACAGGCTGGAGGAAAAAGACGGGTGGAGGTGGAGGGATAGAGCTGCGCCAGAGTCTCCGTCAGCGGCTGACAGCAGGATTTAAGACCAGAGCTTCCAGTAAAAAGGTGCTCCTCCACGGGTCGGTGTTCCCATCTGGATCACAGTTAAGGCTGCAAAGAGCTCAGGTTTTCTCCTTTCAAGAAGACACAGCAGGTCGGTGACTTCTTGTTTTATATTTTCTATCTTAAGTTATTTCCACAGTTTGTTTCTGCAGTTCATGCGTGATTAACGATGTCGGTACATAACGAGTTTAGCTTAGCTGCCCTCTTTGCTTCACGTCATTGTGATGTGAAGCATTTGGCTTTGGTGGAGTAAGAGTCAAACAACTGAAAATCCAGCAGATGGCACTAAAGTTCAACAGCGATGCTAACTGCATAGCTAACTGTAGTACGATGAGTCCGTATCACAATCCACGTCCAGTGATCCTCTGAGGTCCACACATGCAGCAGTCCTGATGGAGAATCTGTAGCATCGCCACATTTCCACCAGCCGAGGAGGTTGGAACCAGAGGGAGGTTAGAAAATGTTTTATTTTATCTTTTAAAGTAATTTAATCATCATTCATTCATTATCTAGTTGTCAAATCAGCTAAACAAAAGCACAGATTAGTCTCGCTCTCACAGAAGAGTATATTAGCTGCACGTAACAGCTGTCAATCATCCAGGTAGAGCGGTGACGATCATCCTGATGGTGAAGGCGGATCCTGCTGACGGACTTCTGCTGTGCGACCTCTGATTGGTTCAGAAGCAGAGCTCACAGTGATGTTTTCAGGTTTTTTTCGCCTCAGCCTCACAGTGAAGTCCACATTACATAACTTCAGATGTGACCCGCATCCTCGCCTTGCCGACTCGCCACCATCGACTTTTCACTTCACTTTTAGCTCTGAACTCACTGACACCGAACACTCACACACACGCCCACCGCCTGGGTAACACACACACACACACACACACACACACACACACACACACACACACACACACACAGTGATGCATTCAAAGACATCTCCTGGAAACTGATCGCATCCACGGCGTTTCTCACACATGCCCACGGACTGACGCACTCAAATGTTTACAGGAATCACAGCATAAACAGATTCAGACACAAAGCTGCAGCAGGTGGAGCTGATCTGCCTTATCTCCGTCCTGCATCCACCCCACAACAGCTCAGCTCCAACCATCCAATAACACGCAGACAGCTCCTGCTTTAATCACCGGTGGTTGACTGCAAAGACTTTAGGATCATTTCGGTTTATAACCATTTAGATCTGTCAAGAAACACGAGCAGACAGGCTGGAAACAAACCTCCAAATGATCTTATTTACAAGAGAAGACAAAGGCAACGGTAAAATTAGCATCCAGAGCGTCTGTTATAAACATCCATCTCTCAGAGTGAGTCAGCTTTGACCGTATCTACCACAGTTTTCTGAGGGATGAGGGATGAGTAAAGACATTTCAGGTGCTACCTCCAAAGACAGTGGTGTGAGTAATGTGTCAGACCTTAAATCTGGATTATTTGGAAAAGTTTGTTACATGCTGACAAGTGTCCTTGAGCGAGCCAGAGGTAGATAATGTGACTGTGCTGTGCAGCTGTATGAATATGAGGGAGGGCAGCGCAGGCAGCATCGTCTCCTTGAAAGAATAAAAGTGCATGTGATCAAACTAACCAGTTAAAGTGAACAGCCTCGCTCTGACCTCAGATCAGCCTTTATCCTCAGCAGCGTGTGCCAACATGTCAAACAGACGCATGAGTCACTCAAATCCAGCAGCAGAAGCTTCGTCCAGGCTTCGCTGTACATCACATCCTCCTGAAGGAAGCGAGGACTTTATCCGACGAGGCTCTAAGTGCACAGAGTTGATGCGTCCTCGCTCGTCTCTGTTTGTCTCACTGTTGTCACGTTGATGTCAGACCTCGCTGATCGTGCTCGGTCTGCAATTATTCTGAGAAATTTAAGGTACCAGGGGAATAAAGGCGTTAAATGAATAGAGCTAAAAATACAAAGAGCCAAAGAAAGCTTAAAAAAAAGCATGACGCACACACACACACACACACACACACACACACACACACACACACACACACACACACACACACACACACACACACACACACACCAGGCTGCTGTGTGTGCTGGATTCATGTCCTCAGCTCCCCTCATCACCTCCACAGTACAGAAGGCAGCTTTCGGCTCTTTGCATCCGTCGCTCTCACTGGCTCCGTTTTCCCAGAGTTCATAGCTCTGCGGGGAGCTACAGGTGTCCGCTGGGTGCCCCCCATCACATCATGTGTTGGGGATGAGGGAGGAATGAGACATGGAGGGATTTCTTCCTCTGATGTTTTTTTCATGCTGCGTCCCCCCCTCCCCATACACACACCTCCACCACTCATTCACCACCTCCCAGTGGGGGGGAGGTGGGTGTGTTCTGGTTGAGCCCTGCTTGCGGGGGGGGGGGCAAATGAGGACAAGCGCCAGCTGCAGGAACCAACAGCAGAGGAGACAAGAGGGAAAGAGTCCAGACTGAGCGTCTTGAAGTTGGACAGATAACATGAGAAGAGACCAAAGGCTGAATGTCTCCAACGTCTCCATCGTCACACGTCGACGCTGTAGATACGACACAGGACGCTCGAGACAAACTGAGGTGATCTGTTCGGTTCAGCTGCTTCACTGTAGTGACGGTTTGGTTGGCTTGTCCAAATCAAGCTAACGTTGAGGTCGGTTCGACTCAGCGATCGGAGCGAAAATGACATTGAGACAAATGACTCTAGAGACATTTTTGGAGCTTTAAACTGAGCAAAACTTCAGAATTGAGAGATTCATTAAAGTCAGATCCGAACAAATCCGTTCTCTCCTCCTTCCTGCAAACAGATGTTTACCTAAACATCCAGGTAGTTTCTACTGATCAACACTAATTCTGCCGGTCAGTCGATAACACGCCAAAATGAAAGCTGTCGGTTGAAGTGTCTGTTTCCAGATTTCAGCCAAAGATCCTTTGTGAGGGAAGAGCCTCCACTCTGTCACACTGCTGTTCAGTCAGCGTCAAGACACTCTCATTCAAAGCTTATCAATAATTTCATCTTATAAACAAGATATTTTTAGAATTTAGATCACTGTCATTAATCTACAGCTGTCATCTCAGTCAGTCAGTTTCAGCTCAGACTGTCCATCAGCAGAGGACTCAGAGACACTGCTGTCCTGTTCAAAATGTCAGAACATCACGTTCACTTTCTGGATCAACACATCCTGATTTCTGCATGTTGACTTCCTGTTTGGTGCGTCTGATGTTTGCTGAGGGCATCAAAGAGACATCCAATAATGCGACACAACATGAACGTGGTGACCGAGTTTGATTTCCAGCCTTCTTTAAGAGCAGCAGAGAGAACAGAAAACTGAATGTGGAGAAAGAGCCACGCTGATGAGCAGTGACTACGGACCTTGAAGTTCCTGCACAGATGAATGTGAAATGCTCTTGAACATAATTCAGTTGCACCTGAACGCATCGTGTCTGCTAAATGGGTGGATTGCTTGTGCCACAAGTCCCAAACAGCAGCTCTGATTTAAAGATAACGCAGTTCGGTTTGGCTTCGCTCTGTGAGGGAGCTCTCAAACAATCAGAGCAGCAACAATAAATCTCAGAACGAGAGCAAACAAGCAAATTTTAAAATATTCAAATTAAAAATGCATGAAAATGCCCCATTAAAGCTCGACTGTGAGCCCTCCACCTGCTGCGTACGCCTCTGCTGATGAACATGCATGAAAGCGGAGACGTATGGCGGCACATGTTCGCCTGCAGGGTGCAGCACTTCATCTTCATCACGACGCTCTGCATCGTACGCAGAAGCTCGGTCACCTCGTCTCAGCAGAGACTTCCGATCGTTCGGCCGACAGCAGCGATGAGACCAAACCCACAATGCTTTACATCTGCTCAATTGTTCCTTAACAGTCTCTTTATTTGTCCTCTGGCGTGTCGTCGACAAACAAAGGCACTTCTGTTGTGCTTGTGTCTGGATGGGAGCCGGCCTCCATGATTATATCATTGAAACACCCAAACCGCACGCTGTAAATTTCATGCCGCGTAAAAAACTTCATTACGGCCTTTCCAAGTCATTGCATGGTTTTTACTGTTAATTAAAATTCCATTTACGGGAGTCGGGTAGAAAGAAAAAAAATCTGCCGTTTCAGCAGTCTGGGACACATAATGGATGCTTTATGAATTGTCAGTGAAATGAAAAAAAAAGAGTTTAAAGACAGTTGGGACAGGAATGGCAGCCATTGTGAAATTTAAACAAGGGTTGGCGCTGGTGCGAGCGTGCGGTTTGCGAGGTGGGCTGGTTCATGCTCCGCTGGCAGCGACTGAACAGCCCAATATTTCACAGCACAGGCGAAGAGCTCAGCGCCGCTCATGCATTAGCAACACATTAAGGCCTGATCAACAGCAGGCCGCTGTGAAGGCTAGACTCATGCAGGCCAAGCACAGATCAATGCACAGGGAATCCATTAAGAAGGCCATCAGATGCATGGCCGCCTCCTGTACCGGCTCCTCAAGGCCGGGGGCAGATCGCCGCCGCGACTGTCTCTTCCAGTCATGAGACCGTAACTGGACGTGAACGTCTCATTTGTGGATTACGTACGTGTGAGTCGGGGTCGTCTCGCACTGGCGGGTTTAACACCATCATTTTCTCTTTGTTTGCAGCTCTGCTGTGCGTCTGCTCGCCGTTTCATGCCTCACATGCACGAAGCCTCACGTGTTTCCAGTTAAAACACCGGCCCGGCCGCTGCTGCTCTCAACGTGTGACTGTGCTGCAGTTGAATAATTAGTGTGAGGTGACAGAAAAGCGATACAGTGCATCCAGCAGCAGTAACACACGGTCGTAAAGACGTGGTTGGGGTTGCGCTTCAGTGCCAGGCCTGCGTCTTTAACCCTTAATTCACCGCAGCCGCACACTGGATTTACTGTAAAGTGTCCAGAAATAGAGCTGGAAGAATGATTCAGACTGTGTGTAAAAGAAGGCGGCAATTATCCTGATCATCTAAAACAACTGAGCACGAGCTCAGCTGAAACTACGGCAAGCACGACGGGTCAATGTTAAACCAGGAAGTCAGCCTGTAAGTGTGATGGAGGTTTACAACAGGCCGTTTAGGCAATAGTTTGACTGTTTTCTCCCCCAAATTCGCTTTGCTAACAGCAGCTCGTGTTTGTGAGTTAAAAGTTGCAATAAATGATTTTAAAAGCAGCAAAACTACAATAAAAAGTCAAAGTACTTCAGTTTTTTCTACAAAATGTCTTCAAGTTGCAGCATGATCGTCCCACTGGAGACGCATTTGTGTCCAATATTTACACGCTTTCAGCTCTGGTTTGGTCTCCACCAACTCCTGAGAAACACAGCTGGCTCTTCAGCGGCTCCGTGTTCTTCATCAGTTAATGTCTCACTGCGTCTGTCTGCTGCTCGGTGCTCAGCAGGCAGTGGACGGTGGGTCTTTATCAGAGATTGTTTGATGGTGAGTGGACATCATCATCCCACATTTCACCCAGTCACAGTCTGATGGCAGCAGGCGACATGACGGTCAACAGGAGGAGCTGGAGATGGAACCAGCAACCCTGCGATCAGCGGCCGACCGGGCAGGCTGAACCAACAGGAAGTCCAGAATCACCAAAACTAGAAGCTAAAAGACGAAGTGCTCAAGCAAAGCACATCAAAATATTGGAGTAAATCTACTCGATTACTTTCTGTCACTGACAGAACGGCACTAAAACCATTACTTTGCTTTTGTCGTGTCAAAGCAAAACTTTTGTGCAGAGCAGGACGAACGGCAGCTGTCAGGTCTCACATGAAGACAGCTGTTAGTTAAAACAACACTTTCATCCGTTCAGCCTGCTGCAGCGAACGAGCCAAAGCTGCAGCAGCAGGTAAATAATGCAGCTGCGTCGTTACTGTACGGCTGCTGCTGTTCACTCCTGCACGCTGTGGAGGATTTTTTCATAATATTTTACGAAGCAGTTTACATCCCTGAAAACAATAAAACAATAACCTCGCTCACAGTCTCACAAAACCTATTCTCCCATTGTAGCATATAATTTTAAAAGATGACTTTGGCGCTCACAGTAGCTTTTAAACTGCAAACAGCAATTATGTGCTGAGTGAATGTTGGGGCAGAGCCAGGTTGTAAAGACAGAAGGCTTTGAAATTTGCCTTTAAATATCCAGGAGGACACTTCCAGTCACACAGCAGCAGCGCTGAAGAGGAAAGTGCTGCTGTGAGATGTAATTACTGAAAGCTGCAGAGCAAACTCGCCGATGGAGGAGCTCAGCGGCTCGGCGGTGACACACCTGTGGCTTTCAGGATCCACATCCTGTCAGACGGCTTTGACACGTGTTAGCAGGAAAGCTAAGAGTGTGTTCACAGGTCACACGTTTAGCATGCAGGCTTCGATAGCTGATCTGCTCCAGGCTGTTTAAAGAAAACATTCACGCTGCAGGCAGAGACAGATTTTATTTAACTTTAATTCTGTGAGGAACGTCCCTGAAATGAAGGCTGCCGTCTGGTCGATGGACCCTCTGCGTGTCCTCAGCTGAAGATCAGGATGAACTGTGTGAGTCTGCAGTCCAACAGAGCGAAGAGTTCAGGACAAACAGTCATCTGCCTGCACGACGTCGGCTCCACTGAACTGGAATCGCTGCAGTTCTTCTGAATCAGGACGTCCAGTATTGTTTATTTAATCTGCTGGTTTTCAGGTTGGGCGCATTAATTAACCCATCAGTCGTTCAGGGGAAGATGACGCTTTTGTAAAAGCTGCATTAACTGATTGTTTGACAGCAGAACAAGCTGTAAACACAACGCTGACATGTCATTGTCTCAGAAAGTTGGTATGCAGACGCAGAGCAGCGTCAGCAGTCGAGTCGAGGCCACCTGACAAACTCTGGTCTCCACCTCCTCCTGAGGGAAATGTCTTTCTGCTTAATGTTCAGTTCATCTCTGACTGCGTCTGTCTGCCGAAGTCTGTGCCGGAAAACCAAAACAGCGAGCTGAAAAATGCTCAAATGCTAAAAACGACCGCAGAGGTTAAAATCAAACAGCGCCGTCTGTCCACGTCCTCTGGAAAGACACAAAGACGTGTTTTCTGATCGGACGCCTCATTCAGCGGGACGGCTTCATTCGTCTGCGCCTGTCAAACAAACCTGCGCTACGATGCAACGGCACTACGGTGAGTGAGGTTCAGGTTTGGTCCATCCACCCTGACCTCCACCCTGCACCACCTCTGACGCTCTGCGATCACGTCACCTGACTTCCTGCTCTGCTCTCGTCATAACAACAGCAAAGAAATGACTAATGATGGCAAAAAAAAGGCAGAATGAGATGAAAATAAATAAATTTTCTCAAGTCAAAAGATGAGAAAATAAAAGTGCTGAATAATAGTGATGAAATATGTAAAAATAGAGACACAGATTGTATGAAATCAAGTAAAACAACATTTTAAAAGAAGTGCATCAGTGTGAGGCAAAGCAGACGCTTCAGGCCTGACTCAGGATCAGTTTTTAGTTTTCTTCTCGAGCTGCTTCGCAGAGCTCCTCCAGGCTGCAGCCCTGATTTTCTTTTGTCTTTCCAATAAACCTGCAGCACATGATCACATGACCCACCGATAATATAAGCTTATTGATCAGCGGGGCTCCCTGGTGGCTCACCTGGTCGATCATGTGACCCACGTCCCTTTGCTGTGCTCCATCCTCGTCCCTGTCTCACATCAACTGCACCAACACCAACAGAAAAACACTGATCACTGTGGGTGGAAACTGAGCTTTTCCGCTGCATCTCCCAAACCTTAAACGAGTCCTGAAGCGGTCCTTGGTCCACCCGTCCTCTCAGCCCTCCTCCCTGGGACCTGCTGTCATATTTCCTGGGCTGGAAAATTACGTAATCTAGAAAGTAATTATGTGCTTGGAAACTGTAAATTAGGAGAACATAAACAGATTTCTAACCACTTGCTGCGAACAGAGCTGTGACGGTGTGAATGAGCACAGTTCACATGCAGGTCAGGCCGACACACACACGCACACACACACACACACACACACACACACACACACACACACACACACACCAGTTACGATGTCAGTCATCGTCGTTTTGCAGCAGCCGGCGTAGAAACCTCTAAATATTTTATTGTGTTTCCATCAGAGCTTTGAACAGCCGCACTGGGGAGCTTCACCCCGAGGGAGCGAGAGCAGCAGGATGCTGAAGAGTGTGATTAGAGCCGCACGCCGTTCACAGCCCACAGGAGGCGTCCTCACAGCCGCCTGACTGCAACCCCGGTCCCCTCACATGATGTTACACCACCCCGCAGTCACCCTCATTATCCAGGAGCCCTGCTGCACACACACACACCGGCAGACAAAGAGCGCCGCTGCAGCCCCACCGCCAGCATCATGGCTGTCTTCACAACTGCTGTCACGTCCCGACGAGGCAGCCAAACATCACAAATGTTTTGCAGCGAGTGATGTGAGAGTTTTCCCCACTTTTCTAAGAATCTGTCAGACGTGGCTCATAGAGGGACGGGGTGAACGGCGGGACAGTGAGCCCAGTGTTTCTCACGCCGGCCTAATCAGTGTCTGGGCCTGCGAAGGAGCCGGGGGGGCAGTCATGACAGCTGCAGAGAGCCCGCGGGCTTCAGGCGTGTCGTCCGATTGGTTTCTTATCAAAGCGCGGGGCCCTTCACGGCTCCATCCATCGGCCCGGCTCCGGCTCCAGCCGCCACATCGGCCCGCTTTTAATTATCTCCTGTGAGAGCAGAGCGGCCATGCAGCCGGCTCATTAGGCCTGTCAGCAGGGACGAGCGCTAACCTGCAGTAACCTCGGCCATCTCCTCCGCCACATGTTCTCAGGCCTTCCTCCTGCGGCTCCGTCTCTTGTTGTTTTTTATTATTATTATTCCAAAAGATGATCGGCCAAAGTCTTTGAAATCAACGTCTTAATTCGTTTCCCTTTACTTTCTCCCCACCTGCACTCTGAAAACTGACTGTTTTGACTGACGAAGCTTCGGGGTTCAGTTGCATTTCTATGAGTTTGTTCTCTCTCTAAATGTTCGTTTGTGTCAAAGCACACTAATGAAGGAAATCCAGCAAACATACAGGCTCGAGCCGGGTTTGGGCTGAGACAGCAACAGCGAGATTAAGAGGAATCAGGTCCTAAAGATGTGAGATATCTCCACTCTTTTAATATTCTTCTTATTTCCTCTAAAAAGCCCAAAATACGCTGGTATATTAATATTATTTAAACTGTTTCCAGCAGAATCAACGTTTCAAGAATTGTCCAAAGTGTCTTTTCTCTCAATTTTACTGACATTCATTTCCAGATGAAGAGGTTCATTAATATCAGCAACACATTGACTTAATATTACTAATTAAAGAATGAACCTTTATTTATTAAAACAGTATCCGTCTTTCAGATGCGTCCTCTTCCTCCTGTGTCCTGTCATGCTTGAAGACACTGACGTCCTTCTCCGGAAAATTCTTGAATTGAATCAAAAATGTTCACCTCGTCTCTAATTTTCCACTTTTTCTCTCGAGGAATAAAACTTTGAGGACTGACAGATTCACCAGGAGACAAGAAGAACTTTTCTTTTCTGGGAGGTGTCGTCCCGCTGCTTATTAATGTTTAACCCTCTCATCCCTTCACCTGCTCGTAAAAATGTGTTTTCAGGAATCGACAAACGCACGAGTCAAACTCCGGTCACTCGCTGCACAGCAGCGGGGGCCTGAGAGCGAAACCGATCTGCTGCGTTTCATTTCATCTTCCACACGCAGATAGAGAAGTCTGACACCCAGAGAGGAAAGAAAAAACACGTTTCTCAGAAGATGCTGCGAGCGCGGGTTCACACGGAGGCCAGCGAGATAACGAGAGCAGAGAGGGAGGCAGGAACTTGTTGACAGCGAGCTGTGTCTCCTCCGTCTGTCTGTCCCCGTCTGATCCTCTGCTCTGAAGTCTGAGCGAGGTCCAACATCCGCAGCCAGAAGTAGCAATTACCAGCGAATGATCGCTACCTGTTGTTGACAATGATTCGCCATAAAAATACAATTTCTCAGGTTATTAAATAGGTCTCCCCATCTGAGATGCAGTTTATTGTTAAAGCTGCTGGAGCCAATCAATGCAGAGCGCCGCGAGCTGCCTCTCCATCATTTAATTACTCCTCTGTCAATCAATGGAAAACACATTTTTAGGAAAGCTGATCAATACTGAGAGGTGACTTAACTGATGAAAGGGATTGTTACCTGACTGACTGACACACGCACGCACGCGCGCGCGCGCGCGCACACACACACACACACACACACACACACACACACACACACACACTAAAATGAAACCAGATGTATTGATTGTGATGCAGTCTAATGTGGCTCTGAGAGCTCCTTTGTTTGTATTTCCATTTGCGGCCTACCTTCCCCTCACCGCCACGTGTTTACGTGTGTGTGCACTGATTATCCTTACTGAAGCTACAGGAACACACACGAACACACACGAACACACACGTTCACAAACTGACTTGCGGAACAAATATTTACGCTGGGACATTTTTCTGTTGCTGAAATCACAAAAATGCGTTCATGGCGTACATTTTGAAGCATGTGTTGATTTTCTGATCATTTAAAGGAGCAGCCTCTGAGTGGGAGGGTCGTGTAATGTTTGATTGACAGCTGTGCAGACAGAGGCACAGTGTAAACACAGCTGGTCGGCTGCAGGTTAAAGTGAAACAAGCAAGTAACTAGTGCCATTAAAAGTAACTCATTAGAGTACTTTAGCATCACTGATTGATTCCTTGTGCGCGCTGGTTGGATGGTCCAGAGGCTGTGAAGCCTTCTGTACGTCCACCTCTGAATGACTGATGTCTGCGGCTGACAGTCTGTAACTCTGCAGGCTAATAACAGACGCAGTATCCTCTTCAGGGCATCACATCACAAGTAAACTTAAATCATGAGGGCACCGGGCCATGAGAACCATGCATGTGCTGAATTATTTGCAGCACATGACAGTAAATAAAACAGAGAGAGTGTCTGAAGCACAGTGACAGCAGCTTCAGGTCGCAGGTCTGAGATTAACAGGTCACTTCCTGCACTGAGCTTCGCCTACGCTGAGCCGGATTTGAACCCACGTAGGATTCTGTACGACAGTGATACATCACATTTACACCGCGGATTAATTAAACTGGCACCTGCTGTTCTGACACAGAGAAGAGAAGGATGGAGAGGGAAAGGTTGAAAGATAATGAAATGAAACCTCTGACACACAAGACCTCTCTAATGCTCATGCACACACACGCACACGCACACGCACACACACAGCTCTGGGGATGATCTGTCATTGGCTGGAGATACAAAGAGGGTGTAAGAGTTCTGTGACCATCATGAAAGGTGTGGAGTAATTGACCTCTGCTTGGCGATTGATCCAACGATGACAGATAGGATGGATCACATGACTGTCCCTGTGTGTGTGTGTGTGTGTGTGTGTGTGTGTGTGTGTGTGTGTGTGTGTGTGTGTGTGTGTGTGTGTGTGTGTGTGTGTGTGTGTGTGTGTGTGAGTGAATGCTGAAGGTGATTTAACCTGCTCTCACACTCCTGTTCAGATGAAGGACAAGTTAACTTTATCTCCGTCGGTCTTGACGGTCGTTGGCGTCTCCTAGCAGGGCGAGGTGCTGCTGTTGCCGTGCCGACCTGAATGCATCATCTGCAGTTTCTCAGCCTGTATAAACATCCTCCTGTAGCTCATTCAGAATACACACTCTCGGCCAGAGTCCTGTCCTGATGACACACCACAGGCAGGCAGGAACACACACACACTCACTCGCACACACACACACACACACACACACACACACACACACACACACACACACACACACACACACACACACACACACACACACACACACACACACACACACACACACACACACACACACACACACACACACACACACACACAGAAGTCCAGACCTTTGAGTCGAAGACGTTTTAGAAACAAGATGACCAGCAAAGCAGCAACCAACACTGAAGCTGAAGCTCTGTAAGACGCTGGATTAAACGTCTGGATGAGCACAAAAACACCCAGAGCGAATCAAGATCTGACCTCAGATCAGCAGAAGAAACGACAGCAGAACATCAAGAAACAGCCGCCGTGAACGTTCGTCAACACGGAAACAATTCTGCGCTTCTTTTGAGAAACACTCACTTCCTGCAGCTCTGCAGTGACGACAGCAGCTGGACTCACAGCAGGTCTGATGGATTCAAAGCACCCACAGAAACTTCTCACAGAAACTTCTCACAGAAACTTCTCACAGAAACTTCTCAAAGGAAACTCGCTGCTCTGCCGATAAATCGACAAACATGCCAGAATGTGGAGACGCTGCTGTTAGCAAAATTAAAGTTTCCTTTCAATAAAACATGCAGTTAATTGGCTAATTGCTTTAGCAGTAGTCACAGGATGTAATGCTGCTAAAATATTCAGATTTTCATTGATTCATGGATCATTTCTACAAATTAAAGAGCAGAGATAATAAGCAGACAGAGTGTTATCAGCCCCTGGAAACAGGGAACATGAATACTGCATGTGTCTCTCATCACTGCAGGTTCACATCCAGACGGGTTTTCTCAGCTGGGCTCATGACATGAGTAATAACAAGCCATTTTTAATAAACCTCCATCCTGCAGGGCACGAGTCTTAAAACCTCACTCCAGTCCTGAGCTGTGGAAGTTTAAGAAGTCGGGCTTCAAATCCCTCAGCCATCACTTCGAGTTTTTCATAACGATTTCACTGCTTGTACCATCTACATCTCAAAATTAACAAAAGTTGATTCACTCTTTGAAGGTTTCGGCATAAATAAGCTGAATCCACTTGACAGGTTCTCCTTAGAGGAACCAATTACTCTGAATTCATTACGGAGGCAGAAAATTATCCAGAATATTTTATCACAACTTGAGTAACTGTTGCTCGGGGGGACAAGAGTCACTCAACACGAGCGAGTCGGGTAACAACAGTGTCATTTACATTTTAAATCAGCAGTGAACGCTGAGATGTTTATCTTTTCTTCAGCTGACACACATTATTCAGAGAAATCAGTGATTTTCAGAGGAGATCTGACGCTTGTCAGTGATCAGGCTGCATGTGGGACGACAGACGGGTGACAAGTCAAGGAAAAACCAAACGCATGCAGCCAGAACAGCTTCGGTTCTTCAGGAGTCTGCAAATCCACTGGAGGGATGGATCACCGACCCTCCAGCAGATCATCTGTCGTTTCGGGCCGGTCGTGCCAACAGGGCTGACGTCTGCTCTGAAGCTAAGTCAAGTTAAAGCGGACACACGCGGTCAGGAGCAGGCGTAAAGTCAAAGTCTAGGCCGTTTGTAAAGAAACAGCTCTAAACACAGCGTGGCTCGTTCAGTGTTTCTGGCCTCATTGCGGCAGAAGAAGCGATCATCTGTCCAGAAACAGAAAAACTTTACATCATGAGGTTTTATAAAGAGCAGCTCTACGTTGGACTGGAACAGAGTGGAGGAGCAGAGTGACTTGCTGAGCTTCGTTATGTGTCATTTAAACTTGGTTTACACATTTAGATGAGCAGCCGGAGATTGTTAATGTATCCTGGCATGCATCGCTGAGATGGGCGTAGTTAACACGAGGTGAAGTTTGGTTGGTGCTGCCGGTGTTAAGTCCGTTCTAAAGATCAGTCCTAACAAAGACTGACTCAGCGGTTAGGACCAGGCTTAGTGAGGACGAGTTGGTGCGACACGTCCCTGGTGTTTGGATGAGGGTGGAGACTTCCCATCACCTTCATACTCATCTCAGCACTCAGCGCCTTCGGGTGGAGGCACGTCATCCTGAAGAGACCAGTCCCATCAGGATAGAAGTGTCCATCACAGGACACATGTGATCGCTCACAACAACTTGTATTGATCTGCAGCGACTCTTCCCTCTAAGTGGACCCCCCCGCCCCCCCTCGCCGTCGGGGTCAAGCCTTCAGACCTGCACCTCTCTTGGTGAACGCCACACATGCACTCGGCCTCTTGTGGAGAACATGGTGGCGGATGACTCATGTGAGCAGATCTTTTTCCAGCTCTCTGCAGACCAGGGCCTGTGGTTTTTGCACCGCTCAACTCTCAAATGTGCATTCATCTTTGTAATGAGGGGTTTACGCGCTGCCACCCTACTATAACGTCCCTCTCTATGTAATTGTCCACAGACTGTTCTTGCTGACAGTCTGATTGCGTCCTGCGCTGTCACCCTCAGTCACCTGAAGAAGACTTCTGCTCCGCTCTTCCTCACATATCGCACCGACGCACGAGCGTCACGGCCATCGAGCGCGCTGCCGACGGCGGTTTCCGACTGTTTACTGACGTCTTTCCCGTCATCTAAACACACTTTCCTCACTGTTGAAACTGGAGCCGGCTGAGCAGCCTTTGAGGCTGAAGCTGCTGCCAGCCGTGCCCCAACAATGAACCCTCTCTCAGACTCACTCAGATCTTTTCCTCCTGACATCTTCAAACAGAATCAGCTGGATCTGCTCAGAGCATGACTGGATGTTGAGGTGTACCCTGCAGGTCACCTGAGTGTGTTCCTCTGCTCATTCATTCAGGGTTTTCCTTTAATTTGTCACCCGAACTGTTTCTCAATGAATCCAGTCAGCTCGTCCTTCACTGTACACGACTCCATAAAAAGGTCGGTGGTGATAAATTGATTAGCTGATAGGAGACCTGATCGATGTACTGATTGATTGGCCCGTTCAAAGCTGGCTCAATTGATTTATAGCGGATGGAGTCCCGTGTGGGTCACCGTGCAGTGAAGGTGGCCTTGGATCAGCTCTCAAGGTGAACGCTCACTCGCTCCTGCTGAAGTTTAACACTGACTGTCGCCTCCTCGCTGAAGGAGCTGCGCGTCACGCAGGAGGACACCTGCTGCTCACCTGCCCGCACCTGCAGGCAGCATCACAGGCTCCACAGGGAGGACAGTGAGAGACTTTCATCTTCAGCAGTCATCAGCGTCAGCCGCTGCCGACACAGCATCCACATGTGGAGCTGCATCAGCTCCCCTGCACAGCTCTGGGATCAGCTGCTCCAGTAATCATGGCGACTGGTCAGAATGAATCATGTGTTCATAATATTATAACATTCAAAACATGTGTTCATTCAAGAGACATGAATCAGCTTCCAGACCGACAAAGTCAAGATCAGCTCGTTGAGTGATTGTTGATGGTGGCTGTAAACAATATCAACACTTTTCATCCTTCAAAACGTCGAGCGTGTGCTGCAACACAAAGTGTGAGAGAGCTGATGCTTTAACCTGAAACCTGAGTGCACTCCTGCTTTGTTGTTGTTGTTCTGTTTGCTTTGTGTTGTTGTTCTTGTGTAAAAACACTCGATGAAAAGAAATAAGGAAAGCACGCTTGCTTTAAGTTTGATTGGGAGAAACCTCTGACTCGCTGTACTTCAGTGTTTGATGCATTAGAAACTCGGTAAATTCATTACTGCTCTGCACGGCTGAATAAAACCCCCATCAGGGATATTCAATTGTTGATGAAGTCTAGCGGGCGCACACACGCACAAGCGCGCGCGCGCGCGCGCGCGCACACACACACACACACACACACACACACACACACACACACACACACACACACACACACACACACACACACACACACACACACACACACACACACACACACACAGGACCTAATTTAGCATTTATATAGACTTGGAATCACACACACTAAGGAGGTAGTAAGGTGTGACTAGCATGGTAAGAGGAACTATCGATTAGTGGACTTTGGTCATGATTGTTGGTAATCTGACTGCCCCCACACACACACACACACACACACACACACACACACACACACACATAAAGCAAAACACTCAAATCAGCATAAAATACTCCCAAATGCAAATATGTGACTCATATATCCCATAAAAGACAAACACACACTCATGCTCTGAATGTTAATGTGAAACTGCGATAATTAAACAGTAGTGAAAAGTAATTTCACACAGACACTCGAGATCAACTTGGGTGATTTATGATTCGGAACGCAGCGTGTACACGTACACACACACACACACACACACACACACACACACACACACACACACACACACACACACACACACACACACACACACACACACACACACACACACACACACACACACACACACACACTCCTTCTGCGTCCACTCGACCACCCACGCAGTCTCACTTAATAATGATTAATCTCATAAAAAGCCGGGCGTGCTGAATAATGGATGCTCGTCTCCTTCCCTGCAGTTTAAATATATACATATTAACCCATGAATAATTAACACCTTCATTTCACAGCTGTCTCTTAAGCACAGGATGGAAAGGAGGAAGGACTCAGTTCACCATTGTTCTTCCTCTCCCGCCTCTGCAGGGCCAGCAGGCCGCAGACTCATTCAGGTTCCCGGGCTGCACACGCCGACATCCACCAACAACAGACGCAGACTTTCACTCTGACTTCTTTGACCACAGTCACATGGACACAGTCCTCCTGAGGACAGCGGCAGCGCTCGTCGTCTGTTTGAGAGGACAGGATCAGGGCTGCTGGTCGTCCCTCAGCGAAGGAAACGTGACGTCAAAACGCGGCACAGCCTCTTCAGGTGGGACAAGAGGGACCACTGCTCACATCCCAGCTGCACCAACCTCACCAACGGCTGGTTCAGTCAGACTGCAGGAGGCGCTCTAAATGTTAAAGATTGTTTTATATCAAATGAAAGGTGACGATGATGATGTGCTTTAAGTAAACCAAGGAAATTCATCAACTGCAAAAAACAAAACTTTCAAAAGTTTACTGAAGTAGAAGTACAGAAGTATTAGCAGCAAAATGCTCAAAGTACTCAAGAGGTGGCAGTTTAAGCAGCTTTTAGGTGTAAAATTGGTCAGAATTAAGCTAATTTTAAGTCATTTTGTACTGTTGGGAATTTCTAATAATGGATCTATAATGAATCATATTTCATAAACCAAGCACATATTTTGTACGGTGATCTTCAAAGTGAGAGTAACTGCTGGCCCAGGTCTGAAATATCACTCCAGCATCATGTTTTCAGCTGGAAAAGAGGCCTAAAGGAGCATTTCATGGAGCTCTGTTTAAAGGCCACCAACAAACAGACGGATGAAGTCAGCTTTAGGTCTCACTTGTCATCGATCCTGGTTCCTGGTTCTCATTACTCTCCGACCTTCAAACCTTCTCAGCTTCTTAACTCTCCGACAACACGTCCAAAGGACAGAGCGACTGCAGCCAGCGGAGATTAAAGGCGGACTAAGTCGAAACTAAACAGATTCAAAGTTCTGAGCAGCATTAGTGTTGATACCTGTGACCATCAGGCCATCTGTGGGACGGGAGGCTAATGACACAGACGGGCTGAGACGTGGACTCGGTTCAAGTGCAGCTAAGCTAATTATTCTCTGAGGCACAAATTATTGGCTTAGTAAACTTTTCCCTTTCTGTCTGGTTACCTTAAGACGGCGAGAGGAAATAAGAGCGGAGCGGGCAGGACAAGCCTGTTAGAGTGCCAGATGGGAACCTGTAGGGGTCAATCTTATGAAGTCAGAGCTCCTTCTCGTCCAGACTGGAGAGAGTCTCCTCAGACAGAAGTGGAGCAGATGGTTTGGAGAGTCCACGCTGACTTGACCTGCGTGTGATGGGTTTTCTGCTCAGAGACTGATCTGACGACTCGACGTCAAAATGATCCAAGGAAGCTTTTACAGTTTCACTGCGACGATCTGGTGCTTTCATTGAAGTTTTATCTTCGTCACATCGTCCAATCGTGTTCGTACCAAGTACCAGTGACAGTCCCGAGGACGGTTTTTGACCAGCCAGGAGTGGTGTGCTGGAGCAGCATCCCGACCGGAGGTGGTGGGAGAAAGGAGGACGAGGTATCGTCCCTGATGGAGAACGTGTCCCGCCCCATGCAGCACGCTCTGACTGCAGCTCCTTCAGCTGCTCCACCCGTGGTGTGTGACGGAGAGACGCTGCAGCTCCCTCCTCCACACTCACACTGATATCAGCACACACCAACCTGTCAAACATCAGCACTTCCTCTGTGCAATAATGTTAAATTCAACATTGTCTGACTCATATTGTTTATTCCATCATTTCTTGCTTTTTTCTCTTAACTGATGCTTCTTCTTCCTCTGCTGGGGGATTCATAAAGGATCATTTTGTCCATATAACTTTGAAACGATTCACCAGACATGATGCTTAGCGCAGAACACGACGGGCCAGACGCAGTCCTCCCCTCAGGTCTTGCTTTGGACAGGTCAAACCCGGCAGGCTCATTTTCAGTGCTGGCAGATATTCGCTGGAAACCTTGAATGGACCCAAGGGCAGCAGACGGAGCATCAGCAGCAGACATGTTTTCACAGCAGAAGCACAGGAGCAGAATTTATATAACACCAGTAGTTTGGTTTTACATAAAACTCAGTTCATAGCTGTCGTCTATATAAAGACATGCCTCCTGGACTCATGATGTAATCTAAATAATTGGTAAACAGTTGAAATGCTGCACCACGCAGGCCGGGCGGCGCTCTGAGCTGAGAGCACGCTGTGTGTATGTGGGCCATAGCATTAAATAATGAAGATGACTTTTTATCTGCTCTGCTTTCGCTGGAGAATTTCAAAGAAGCGAAATACAAGGACGGCATACCTCACATCAGACTGGCTGACCGCAGAGCAAACAAACACTCTGAACTCGCAGATGGAGTTCAGCCCATCAACGCTGCAGTCTCCACCGCCGAGCACCTGGGAGAACAACACCTACACACACACACACACACACACACACACACACACACACACACACACACACACACACACACACACACACACACACACACAGTATCGACGCGCACAACCTCAATCTTACTGCCTCCACGCTGGCACTGCAGAGATCCAGCCTCCCCCACATGCCCTCAATCTACAGATTAACTGTGTTAAGTGTGTGTGTGTGTGTGTGTGTGTGTGTGTGTGTGTGTGTGTGTGTGACAGAGAGAGAGAGAGAATATTTTCATCATTCTTCACAACAGTTCTTTCAAAATGTTTTCCCTCTCATGGCCAAAATCAGACGGTTCAGGTGAAGAAAACATTGTCTCTTATGTAAAATGTGTGGTTAGCTCCAGTTAGCTCCAGTTAGGTCCAGTTAGGAGTTACTTCTCCCAAAAGTAATTGAATTACTTTACCAACTCCTGCATATGAAAGTAATACCTTATTCTTACTTTTGAATGTCTGATTCAATCCATAGTGACGCTGTGGATTTATCAACACTCCGGCCACCAGAGGGCAGCACTGACTGGCCCTCCTTCCCGGCAGGATGTTTCACATGATGCTGGATGTGCATGTTGACCGAGCTTTGTTACAGTACTTAATAAATAAATATATCTGATGGTTACTTAAGTTTGTATTAGAAACATTAAATGATATTTAAATATATGACGTATTACTGCAGTGAATGCATCTTTTCTTTGGTCATAAACTGGAAAACTGGGCGGATAGGCTGCGTTTATCTGCTTTCCTCTGCTGCTGTCCACTATCGCATCACAAACGAACAAACAATGAACCCATTTAAGTTTCAGTCGCTGTAATCGAGTCATTTAATTTAGAAAAGTAGCTACAGTGTTTACAGTGGAATTACTCCCAACACCACTCGCCACTGCAGTGGACTTCCTGCTGTACATCAGTGCAGAGCCCATGCTGCATACACACTGGGTCAGAGCCCCAGACCCTCAGGGGCCCCAGAGACCCAACATTTACTGTGTGGAACTACAACCTGATTGGCTGCAGACGGGTCCAGTGGCACAGTCTATTACATGGTGGATATTCTTAAAGTGGATATAATCAATATTTAAGTGTTAAACGGCAGTGTGAGAATAATGCGACGCTGTGAGAGCTGAGCCTGCAGAGAGCGATCAGGTGAACCTTCAGAGAGGTCCTTATTCAAAGAGTCATAAAAGGCCACATTTAACTACCTGCTCTCAGCAGACTGACACAGTTAGACACTAGCTGGTGAACATATGGAGCTTTTAGCAGCTAAAGAGCAGATACTTCCCTCAGCAGCTGGAGGAGACCAAAAACAGAGCTGAGAGAGAGAACACTGGACGACTTCGGTTCACCGCTGTGCAGCCTGGAGGACGAGGCTCCAGGTTCAGAACAGACGGCGTCAGATTTAACAAAGCGTCTGTACTGAACGACTCGTTAGCTGACAGCGTCGGCTCGTCCTCTGCTGCACCTGAAGCAAACATCTCATGTAGTCCAAACATCTCCTCAAACCTCCAAGTGAACTGTGATGTACTGGAGCACAGTTTACAGGGACGAGCGTTTCCCTGCCAGTCCGGTCCCATGATGCTCTCTGGCACTGCCCGTCAAACCTAACGTATGTGGTGCCACATTAAAAGTGGAAAAGGTCTCAGGCTGGATTTGGCTTGTTCAGCTGTGTTGGTGTTTTTTCTTTCATTTGGAAAACTTTGGGTTTCTTTGTGTGTTTTCACTCGAGGAGTTTGGAGACGTAAGAAAGAAGAAGAGGCAGAGACGAAGAACAGAGGCAGCAGTTAAAAGCAGATTCTATAGGCTGAACGTATAGAGCTGCAGTCTGAGAGTAAAGGGCAAATCCAAGGACTGCGAGAACAACAGGAAGAGCCGAGCAGAGATGTGTGTCAGGAGAGCGAGCTTCGGCTGCCGGAGAGATCTCCTGTTGATCAAAGCCGTCTCTCCTGCTATCTCCCTCCATCTCTCCTCTCAGCTCCTCCTCACATCTTTTTTGACAGCATTACCAAATCCCCACGAGTGCCGGGCCGAGAAGCAAATCAAATATTCTGTATAATCTGCTGATGGCAAGAGCGAGAAAACTTCTCATGAGCTGACATCCAAACACATATTTCTGACATCCCAGAATATGTATCTTCATAGTCCTTAAATACAAGCAGCACAGCCAGTCTGCAGCCACGTGCACTGTACAGTATTCAGGTATATAAATAAATATACTGGAAATCTTTCAAAGCACATGATGTAACACGAATGTTTTAAAAGTGCGTGAAGCCGAGAGTTAAAAGAAGAAACTCATCTGAGGCTGATTGCAGCGATTTCAAAGATCTCAAGACGACGATTTATGTTGCAACGTGCAGCGTTAATATTACAAAAACCGTATGTGAAGATGTTCGTGACGAGGTTTCTTCCACAACAAAAAGCCTTTTAAAAGGGAAAGTATGAGATTAAACCATCAACAAATAGAAATTCAACAGCTTCGCTAGTTACTGATGAACTGACCTGAAGGGAAACACATCGTACGCTCCTGATCTGAGTTTATTTCACAGCCTGACCTGCAGCATCTCTGCCAGAGCAGAATGTTACAATGACCAGAAAAAGAAAGAGGTTTAATCACTGATTAACGCACAATCCCACTGAAGATCGGACTGAAACATCTGCAGAACAGCTGAGACAAACCATGAAAACACGCAGGCGACAATGAACAGGAAGGCTAACGTTAGCGGCAGCGCTAACATGACATTCAGCTGGTGGTGTTTCATGTTTACAGGCTGAAGGAAGGACTCATGCAGGATTAACGGAGGCTGTTACTCATCTAAATCCTCCGTTCACTGACGGAGAATTACTGCATTACTGTTGTCCAACATCACAGCAGCTCAAGCTAAACTCAGACGATGTAACTGAACGAGCGAGTGAAAGCAGCAGCTCTGCAGAGGAGAGCACGGCTCGACTCATAGAGCCCGAGGTTATGAAGATAACTGCCCTGTCTGTTCTGATGAGGGGTCACAGAGTCAGCTGAGGCTGTGAAGAAGGTCCACAACAACGACGGTGACAGAAGAGAAAGACTCAACGTCAGCAATGTGACCACAGTAATCTTCATTATGGAGCGATTTATTGATTATTCTTAGTTTAAAGAGTCAGAAAATATCGAGGCTCACTCTGTCGCCTCTAAGATGTTTAGTTTGTCCAACCAACGGTCCAAAACCTGAAGGTGTTCAATGGACAAACAGAGGAAAGAAGCCTTTCCATCATCAACTAATCACTTATTTGTTTTAGCAGTCTGAAACGTCGCAGATGAAAGCAGACTAAGATCTTGTGCCTGATTTGACGTGATCGACATGGGCTCTTATTCTGTCCCAGTTCAACTGAAGCCTGTAGGACAGAAACTTCAAGCATTTCCTCACAGTTCAAAGTTCACTTCACTCAGTTTTGACCCTCAGACGTTCACAGTCGACAAAACCGCATCATCGCGCTCATACTCTGAACTGTGACATCACATCCTGTTGTTGGGCTGAATGCAGGGAAACGTCAGGGTCGAGGGCTGAAGTCGTCCCACCAAAAGACTAAATCTGAACTGAAATCATTAAAGAACAGTGGCAGCTTTGAAACAGACCTTACATGAAGCGCTCAGTGCAGGAGCGTCAGCACAAACACAGTTTAGCACAAACGCAGCTTCCTGTTCATCCTTTCCTTAAAAACACGACATCAGAGCTGAAAATCTGAGTCTGTGCTGAAACACCGAGCAGCGCTGCATCTTTCCACGCATGATCAATTCATGATCTACTGTAAGAAACGAGGCCACCAGTGAAGCTAATCTGCATATAGACGGCAGCTAATATAACGCTGCAAAGTTCGTTTTCATCAGGGAGGTTTTCCAGGCTTCTCCGGAGAGCCGTGGCCTCCTTTAGATGAGGACGGCTTTAGACTCGTCACCAAAGAGCTTCAGTCAGTGACAGCAAATCTCTACATGCCACCACCTCAATTATTCTCTTTATTTAGAGGAAGAAAAAAACATCTAATTCTCTTTGTCACGAGCACTTGGGAGAAAACACCTGCAGTGATCCAACAGGAAAACACATCTGAAAGCAGCTCTCAAAGGCTCCTGCTGGCCAGTAAAACGCTGCCAGACTCTAAGTTATGTTCAAGTTCCGTCAGATATTCTGCAACCGTTCATCATCAAGTCTCAAAGGAGCAAACAAGCAGAAAGAGAAGACAGGAGCATGAAGAAAGGAAGAATCTGTCCGGGTTCAATGAATCAAATGACGGCAGAGCAAAGCCAAACTCACAGACGTCAGACACCAGCAGCCGAAGCTCAAAAGACACAAACTCAAAAGACAAAAATGAAATAAACTCATTCATGAAGCTCAAACAGACACTTTGAAGAAATAAGAAAAAAGGCTTCTTACCTTTCTGTGGACGTCTCTGTTGTCTGTTTGTTCCTTTCAGTCCAACTGTTGGATCACAGAGTGAGAGATTAGCTCCAAAACTGAGTCCAGGATTCGACCAGCTGAGAGACTTTCTGCTGAATCCAGTGAAAACTGGTCAAAAACTGTTTGGACAGAGAAACAAAAAGCAAACTTTGTTTGGAGGGAAGTTCAGGAATCACTTCCTGCTTCTCAGTGGGTCACTCAGGTGTTTGTGGTTTCCCTCCAATCAGAGGAGACAAAGAGGATCAGTGAGTTTGTTTGGTGTAAGTCTCCTCATGTCCACCAGGGGGCCCCCCAGCAGCTGCTCCAGTGGATCCCACAGGATGGTTCAGTGGATCCAGTGGATTCATTCAGTGACACAGTGACAGAAATCTGCTGCTGTGAGAATCATTAATTATTCAACTTTTCAAACATGGAAAAACATCTCGTGAGGTTTAAATGAGACGAGAATAAAACAAACAGCTGAAGTTTGAATCAGAGGATGAGCAGCGCTGAGGGACCAACACATGACGCCATGCGGCTTTTAAAGAAGATGAATATGATGACACTACAGTGGCCTGGTGGAGGAGACCTGTGGAGCGCTGCATGGACACGAGTCTGGAGACATCTGGACACGACGTCTTCATCACTCGCTGGGTCAGACATCATGTGCTGCTCTGACAGCCCACAGGCTCTCCACCAGATGCTGGACCTGCTGCAGGGATTCAGACACTGGAGCATCACTGAGGTCCAGCACTGATGATGATGATGATGATGATGATGATGATGATGATGATGATGATGATCAGGTCAGGCTCACAGTCAGGCAGGTTAAATCCTTCCAGTTAACCATAACAAGGAAAAACTGCTGCAAACAAAGGCACGTGCACACGGCTGTCCACATACTTTTGGCCATCATGGATGGAGAGCCTGCAGCTCAAAAGAAGACCACACTTTCTCTGCGAACGTTGACCCACTTCCAAAACCAGGAGAGGATTGAATTTTCTCCAGAAAACAGCCAAACCCGTGCAGGAGGAGCTGCTCTCAGTCACTGTCGTAAACCTGAATATATTTCCCAGAATGCACTAATTAAGGACATCAAGCTAACACAATGTTAAAAATAAACTGCTTAATGCCGTCCTGTGCGCACAGCAGGTTGTAAATGCACTTTCTTTGTAATTATTTCTGAAAAGCATCATCTTTTATAAAGATCTGCGCGGCCCTTAATCTAATCAAACAGTGCCCTCCTATGGCTTAATTGGGTAATCTACATTTTAATGCTCACAACGCCACCGGACCCTGCTGCTAATTGAATATCTACTTGTTCTCCGGCTCAGTGAGTGACATTGATGAAGCACAGAGGGTGAGAGGTCGCCGCCGCAACACCATTACAGTTAGAGAACAGCGGCGAGCGCGGAGGTAATGATGGGACTGCCAGCTCAGCTGCACCGGGGACGAAAACAGACCGGAGACGAGGACGCTGGGAGACGCAGGACAAAGATGCTGATCTGCTCTCTCTGTTCACCTCCTGAGGTTCAGATCCAGAGCAGGACGAGGGAAGAAGCCACAGAGGATGAAGATGTGGAAGTGACAGGAGGGAGCAGGAAGAGGAGCAGAGGAAGTGAGGAGGGAGGAGAAAAGTTTGGCTCAGGGACACGAGGAGGGACGGAGAGCAGCGATTCATAAGACGTTTCCTTCATTAGTCAGCGTGAAGCCAGAGGCGAGACTGAGGTCCACACACTCCCACTCAATTATTCATCACTGTGGCCCAGCGTGGACACACACACACACACACACACACACACACACACACACACACACACACACACACACACACACACACACTCCACTACATCAAGGCTTTGTTTTTTCTGCAGTGTGTGTGTGTTTGCAGGCTGCAGGAATGAGTGTGTTTTTGGGTGAACGAGTGCATGCTGTGTGTGTGTGTGTGTGTGTGTGTGTGTGTGTGTGTGTGTGTGTGTGTGTGTGTGTGTGTGTGTGTGTGTGTGTGTGTGTGTGTGTTTTACAAGCTTCAGATGAGCTCGTTCACACAGTGGCGTCCATCAGTACGTTTCCTCTGACGCATACGGAGGCCTTTAAGGTTCAGGTGACATTCGAGATGCTAACACGCTAATGTGGAGCAAACACACATTTTCAGGTCGTACACGCAGCAAAGACACAATTTAACATGATTTATGGAATCAGATTCATGTATTAACTTAAATAAGAATAAATTAGACCAGTGATTAATTTCTAATTAAGAATATTCCTAATTAATCACAGGATTATCTAATTGAATTACTAATTTAATGGCCTTCTTTTAAAAGTTAGAAAACGTGCTTCATGTGTAAACCAGAACATTTCATCTCATGAAAGACTTTTTTATTTCTGTGTCATCGCAGCGTTTCATCACAACATTTCTGTTGTTCCAGTCCTGGACTTTTCCTTCATTTAACCTCAAGGTTTTCCAGGTTTTCCAGGATGCATGCACACCCTGACCCTCCTTTGTCTCCGAGCCTGGTGTCTGGACTGTGTGTGTGTTTGCAGACATTTAAATGTGTGTGAAAACTCCTCATATATTTTTCAGGCTGTTTCTCCCTGCAGACAAACTCCTCACAGCTCTGATAGAGACGTCAGACACATCAAACCCCTCCACTGCATGATCAGAGAGGAGCGAGGGAGGGAGGGAGGGAGGGAGGGAAGTCAAAAATGAATGGAGGAACCAACAGAAGTCAGAAAGACCGAGAGGGTAGAGGAGGAGGAGGAGGAGGAAGAGGAGGAGAGAGGCAGACACCAGTTCAAATCAATGAAGGCTGGAGGAGGTGGAGGAGGCGGTGGAGGTGGAGGGTCGGGGTCTGGTGTGAGTCTACAGCTCCAATGAGCAAAGAGGGAGTCTGAAAACACACAGAGAGATAAAGAGAATGACGATGAGGCCTCTGAGAAGCAGAATGAGACGTCTGCACTTCAAAAGATGAATGAGGAGGAAGCTGAGGCGAAGAGAAATGTGCTGCAGCAGCGCCCCCTGCAGGCCGCGTGGAGGAGGACGACCAGCAGCTGATGACTTCCATGTGTGAAACGTCCAAATCACTTCTATCAGTTATTATAATCACTTATATTATTAATAAATGAGGAAACTTCACATCACGAACGATGATGTTTCACATGTGATGGAGATTTAGAACGAATGCACCGACACAGCCAGGAGAGCAGGAGGCAGATCTCTGATCAGCACAGGCATCCAAGTGCATGCCTGTGTGTGTGTGTGTGTGTGTGTGTGTGTGTGTGTGTGTGTGTGTGTGTGTGTGTGTGTGTGTGTGTGTGCCTCTCTCCCCGGGGCGTTGCGTGGCCGTGCTGTGAGGACAGGATCTTTTATCTTGGCTGACGTCCCAATCAATCAGCCAGACACTGATGGAGACCCAGGGTGCCCACACACACACACACACACACACACACACACACACACACACACACACACACACACACACACACACACACACACACACACACACACACACACACACACACACACACACAGTTGTTGTGTTTCCATCACTTTTGGGGACATTACATAGACTTACATTCATTTCCTGAAGACTCGCCAGAACACAAGTCTTCACCCGGAAATGTAATGATTTCCAGTCTGAGTCCTCACACCATCAGTAAAACATGGCTGCTCACACTCTCTCTCTCTCTCTCTCTCTCTCTCTCTCTCTCACACACACACACACACACACACACACACACACACACACACCTGGAGCTCTTAACTCCATCCTATCAATCCTTTGTTGTTCAGCAGCCTTTTTGTCCACAGTCAGGAGGAAGGTCTTTGTCAGGGCCTGGCTGTCTGTCTGTGGTCTCACCTTTAACACACACACACACACACACACACGCATGCAGGCACGCACGCACACACACGCAGACCTAAGTGTGTTGCACTGCAGGACAGTTTTGTCTGATGAGGTAAATCCAGGTAACATCCATAACGATGAACAGCTTTCAGAGAAAATTAACGTCGGGGAACAAGAAACAGAAACAGTTTCCAACAATGACGCCTTCGTTACGTCCACAGTCGCCTCTTTTTAGGCGGATCATTTGAAAGACGTAGTCTCACTAATGGCCATTAGAGGGCGGTCTTCAACACTCAAATTCTCTGTAGAAACACAAAAGCGCAAGCACAAAAACACTAATTTTACCTCTTCACATGTGTAACGATGCTTTGTTCACGTTTTCACTGAGGCGATAAAACCTGAAGTGAAGTTTTGTTGAACTGCTTCACTGAAGCTTTTTTAATGGAAATATTATTTGTAGTTTATGTCGCGTTTGCTTTTCTCACATCCGTCTCAGGTGAAGCTCAGCAGCCTCACAGATTGATTTCCACATCCTGCGAAACAGGTGAATGAAGTCCAGCAGGAGTGAGAGGAAGAGCAGGCGGACGGGTGGAGGCCAGTTGGAGGTCGAGTGCAATGACGCACTGATCAACATTTTAATAGTAAGCGGTGACCTCATCCGTGCTGGACATCACTTTTTACAGCGTCAGCCAATAGAAAACAAGTGCTGTGACCACCCGTCTGTCTCCACGGTGGCAGCTATTTCATATGCTATTAGTCTCACAGGCATCATCGTCTCAGGTGCGCTGGGACAGACGTAACAGTAGCCATACATCAGCCACAACAGGCCTCATTAAGTACCTGGCACCTGCTACCTACAGAGACCAATTAGAGCACTGGGAGTAATGGGATGTAATCTCTCTCTGCCAGGCTCTGGCCAATCACCAGCCAGATCTAATCACTCCAGTCCGCTCGTTAATGGCGATGAGGAAGTTGAGGTGAAAACAGGAGTAACTTTGTTCTTTGTTCTCCCGTCGGATGATAATGAATGAGCGAGTTGGCCAAGGGCGAAAGTGGGACGAGGTTCGTTTGCGAAGGAGCGGCGGGAAATTAAAGAGCGGGAAGGTTAAACGGAGAAAAACGCAGCAGCCAGGACGTCTTTCTGCAGGTACGTCTTTAGAGCCAGAGTTTGGCTTCTTCGTCATCCTCGTCAGTTACTGGAGCTGGAAGACTCACATTTGACGTGTGAGCGTCTGAGTGTGACGCCACATCAGAGGCTAAGCTAATGTTAGCCTGATCTTTATTAGATGGCGTCACGTTCCCCCAAACTCTGCTGTTAGTCGTCGTCCTCAAAACCTTTTCTTTGACAAAACAGAACATTTAGTTTGAATGAATGATGCTTTGATTCATTTTTTCGGCATATTGTAGGATAATATCGTACCGTAATACTGAGACTGACGAGCCGCCACACAGGAACAATGCTGCTCTTTCATTTTCATGTTTGTTATCGAGTTCATATTTAACACCATTTACATGCTTTTATTAAAAACTTTGAACTGCTGTTTTCCAACTGCTTATGGTTGTTATGCTAAGCTAGGCTAACCATGAGTTCAGCTCTGTTTTGAACACACAGCGGTCGACATCGATCTCATCTTTTGGACAGGAAAAAGAAATAAAACAATAAAAACAAGTGCATTTCCAAAACGTTGAAGTATTCAGTTTCTGTGGGTGTAAAGTTTGGAAAGTGAGAAAAACATTAACTTCTCATCAATAATCAGTTTTTATTCATTTATTTTTTCCACAGCTGTCTCACACAGGTGTTTTCACTTACTTCGCCCGGTTGGATCATCTCATTGGTTCCTTTCTGTTTCCGTCTCACGCCGCCTTCTGCAGCGTTTACACACTCAAAGGCATCACTGACTGAGCATCCATCACCACCTGCTGACAGCTGAGTTGTCCTTTGTGTGTCTGCAGTTTTAAAGCCGCTGAAGCTCGTTGGGACGGCTGGACGTGGACTCTGGACTGCAGGTTTTACTGTCTGACAGCATACGAACATCCTCCATCACTTCACACTGAACATGCAGACTGTCAATGCATTGACGGCTTCAGTGTTCTTGTTTGACTGATGGCACATGGCGAGGCCCAAACACTGGAAGTTCATACATTTGGGTCTTGTTTTCTCCCACTAACGCCCCCCCCACCCGCCCCTCTCCCTCCCTCGATGCTTCCGCCTCGCCTCCCCTCCCTCCCCTCCGGCAGCCTGGAATGAATTTGCCTGGTCATGTAGAGCCGTGTCAGAGCGAGGCGAAGCCGGCAATTCATCACCCCGCGCTGCCCGCCTGTCACTGCTCCTCCACGGCTTTTTGTGTGCAGGGCGGCTGTTTGCCTGCTGTCAGAGCTCCTCGCCGCCTCCGTGTGCACCTCCATCCCCTCAGGACCTCCGGTAAAGACCGAGAGAGGCCCTTCACTCTCCTCCTCCGCTCTGACAGCTCCCTGCGGACGCCTGGATGGATGGATGGAATGGAGACGGAGAAGGAGGGTGAGGCGGAGGGGGAGAGGAACCCAATTATCCCAGAATGCAGCAGTAGGTGGTGTTTAAATCATGCGGTGCGACCCCTGACCTCGGCAGTCCATTGGCGGTAGAGTGAGGCGCTTTAGCAAGAAGCTGCGCTAGCGTCGAGGAAAGCTAATGGAGCTCCGTTTTACTGTCGTTTCCTCCTCGGAGCACGGCGGCCCTGCGGCGCTGCACAGATTAGCCATTACCCCCCCCGTAAATGCACTGCAAGCCCCGCTGAAGCCGCCTCTCAAGACCATTAAGATGCTTAAAACCTCCCGCAGAGACGGCGGAGACAGCGGACACACATCCAGCGGCTGATCGGCCCATTTGAGGCCCCATTAGGGAGCTGAGAGCCGCAAGAAACCACAGCTCAACTGACTGAACGAGGCCACTTTACCGAGAGCGCGCAGAGCTGCCGACAAAACCAGTTTACAGATAATTTACGGCCACTTTTCTGCTCACACTCACTCCGCGAGGACACCGGGACGTGATGAGGACAAATGAACAAAAATCAAACTGGTGGCATGAACCAGCAGCAGGGAGGGGGCCGACATCACATTTATTAAATAAAGGAAGTGGAGGCGGTGCTACTGGTCCCCTCTGAGGACAAACAGGTAAAACACACTGTAAAAAAAGACAACTGGACGATCTTCGCTTCGCTCGTGGGTGAGACGTGTTGTGGTTGCTGTGGAGCCACTAACCTTCAAAACTTCAGAAACTCAGGTCTTCTTATTGAGGGAGTTTAGACCTGAGCTTCAGAAACTCACCTGTTACTGACGGTGTTGCGTTCAAAGCCTCAGTCACGCGTTTGCCCTCATGATCAGGGACCTTGTCCCCGGGGCCAGCTGTTGGACACTTGTCCCCCGGCAGTCAGGAAGAAGTAAACAGAACGAGTTACTAATGTAACTATGGTTCTATGAATTCAGGATGACTGCTGGAGTTCTCTCGTCTCATAGGGACGTCTTGCATGGGCCTTTATTTTTGTTTATTATACAGTATTATTTATTATATATATTATAGTTTTGTTTATTTATTAGAAGAAAGCTGAAGTCTTACTTTAAATACTTTGATTTGTGATCAGAAACGACTCGATCAGGTGGACGTTTTGCAGTGCAGCTGCAGCCTGAGGCGGCGGCTCATCTCTTATTTATCGTTTGCTGTTTCTGTCTTCAAATGTGGCGTCTTAATGTAAAAAGCATGAGGCCGTAGAAAAGGTGATGATGAAGCAGAGCGAAGGAACAAACATCATAAAACACCATGGAGACGCTGCCACGCTGGAACGTACATAAAAAAACTTTATTATTGTTGTAAGGTAAGATTGACAACAACATGCTTTTACCACAATAAAAAATAAAAAGATATTGCACTGGTTTTACTCTAGCAATGTTTTATTTCTCTCTCAACATCTTCCTCAAGCTTTTATGGCGCACAGCTGAATCTTCCTCCTCCTCTTCATCACTCTTTAAAGACAAACACGAAACACACAGCTTGGAAATACTGCCCTCGTCTGCAAAGTCCACGAAGTCGTTTTCTGCTGCTCAACTGAGCAGAACGGCCTCGTCGGACAGAGACGAGCTTCTCGGACTGTGAGTGTGTGTGTGAGTGTGTGTGTGAGTGTGTGTGTGTGTGTGTGTGTGTGTGTGAGAGTGTGTGTTAGTGGTCAAAAGGCTTCACCTCGTCATACCCACAGTCACACGTTTGAATGATGGATGTGCTGACAGACAGCAGTCAGAGGTCTACGGAAGCTCATTAGTGACAAACGGGACAAAACCACAACTGATGCTTCGATCGATCGGGGAGTCGGGATTTCACGTCTGGAATCAGGCGGAGACAGAATCATCAGCACGGCATCCTGATCTGGTTCATGCTCACGTTTCACCGACAAAACGGCAGTTTGAAGAGAAAGCTGAGGCGGAGTGAAGTCAGAGGAAGCTCAGCTGTGAGCTCCAAGTCACACTCAGGTGATCGAAGACGAGTCACATCTGAGATGTTCTCCATCAAAAACAGCCGCAGAGGTGCATGATGGGTAAACACAGGCAGCGCCACCGCTGAACCGACCGGACCGGGACAGGACGGAGGAGCCTGTGGGAGGCGGGGGAGTGTTTGTGTTGGCCAGCCTGACCCTGAGTGTGTGTGTGTGTGTGTGTGTGTGTGTGTGTGTGTGTGTGTGTGGTCACAGGCTCAGGGTTGAGATTAATGACTCCACCAGGGAAACTGACGCTTGCTTCATTCTCCAGCAGATGGCTCGACCATCATCTTTACACAGGAGAGAAGGTGTGTGTGTGTGTGTGTGTGTGTGTGTGTGTGTGTGTGTGTTTACACTGTCAGTGGAGATGGTGAAACTGGCACTGCTAGATTAGATGGCACTGGTATTGAACTGTGTGTGTGTGTGTGTGTGTGTGTGCGTGTGCGTGTGTGTGCGTGTGTGTGTGCGCTGAAGTCGACAGCAGGCGCTTAATGAGGAGGTGAAACAGAAAGAGATGGAAGCAAAGAACACAAAAGATTTTTAGTGGAAAAACTAATGAGCAGGAACCAAATTTCAGGATTTAATTAAGCGTCTGTGATTCGTCTTTAATGGATTCATCAGAGTTTCAGAGCACACGGACACAATTCAAGAGCGAAGAAGAGGTCTGAGTGGAGCCCTGCAGCATGTTCGACTGGCTGATTTCTGCCAGCATTTGTTTCTGAATAGAAATTTGGGATTTGGATCAGAGTCCTTTAAACTGTGATGGAGACACAGTTTTAAGAGTTTTCTTGTAAACTCAGCTGACGTCCTGATTTTTCGGGCCACAGCTTTGAGATCTGCTCTCTGAAGTCAAAGGTCACATAACAGAGAACGAGAAGCTTTACAAAGGGAACAAAGAAAAGCTCTTCAGGGTTCAGGTCTGGCAGAATTTTATCGAATCTGAATCCACGACAGAGTCGAGAACTGGGTCTGAACCAAAACCAGCCGTCAGAGTCCAGAACTGCTCGCGCTCGCTGAGACAAAACTCGTCTTCTGGGCTCTAAACTTGTTCCGCGCTCATGAATCTGACCCGCGGGCTGATTCCCATTAACATCCAATGTGGTCGGTTCATCGACGAAACTGTTCTGTTCAAGTCCGACAGAAGCAGCTTTAAACTCGTCGGCCATCAGCTTCCCGGCCGTCTGATTGGCCGAAGCCTTCTGCAGGTAACACCTGAGAGGACGCGAGCCGCTTCCTCTCCCATCATGAGACGATGTGCACGAGAGCAGAGATGATTTTAACGTCTGTGCCCTGAATCCTCCTCCTTTCTACACGTCCTCCATCACAGGCGAGCTCCTCATCGCAAGACGCCACCAGAACACGTGGACGCGCCGCCGTAATTATCCGAGCCTGTCAGAGGAGGTCTGATTGCTACAGGCAACAAAAGAATCACAAAGAAAAAGAACATGTAAACATAACACGGAGGTCGCCGCAGTCGTGGACAGCTTGCTCCAACAGAGACACCAAACACTTCAGTCCACCTTAAACTCACGAGAGGACAGACGGCGGGCTGAGCTCGCTGCGCTCAGTCTGGAAAGGTGACGTCCTAAAACAAAACAAACTGTTTCTCACTTTTAAATGTACAGTCGGGACAACGCAGAGGAAATTAAAGGTGGTTTATATCCAAGAAAACAAGCAGGAAGTGATTCAAAGAGGCTGACAGCATCTTTGTTTTCACCGACTGAAGCAGCAGCAGAACTGAGCTGCACCCCCGAGCGCAGCAGGCGGAGGTCAAAGGTCTCCACCGCTTTCCCGTCCCTTCCCGTCCCTCCCCGTCCCTTCCCGTCCCTCCCCGTCCCGTCCCGTCCCGTCCCGTCCCGTCCCGTCCCTTCCCGTCCCTCCCCGTCCCGTCCCGTCCCGTCCCGTCCCGTCCCTCACTTTTCTCTTTCATCGGACAAATGAGATCAAAGTTTTGTGCGAAGCCTGACGGCCGACGCAGACGCAGGTAGCAGGAAGTCCTGAACAGAGTTCATCCTAAAACACACGCGCAAACACACCCCGGGTATAAAACAGATGCACAACAGAACTTTAAATATTCTTATATATACACAGAGAAACATGCACAAGGAACGAACGCTCTCTCCCTCACGCACGCACACAAAGTAAAGTCTGATCACTTCACAGGATTAGAGGCAAAAAACACAGCAAGTTGGTCCAGATACCAAATAAAACTACGGCAGCCTTCAGAGGCCAAATGGGGCTGGAAATAAAGAGGCGGCGGTCCATCAGAGCAGTCTGAGCGGGCTCAGCTCGGACTCTATCAGGGACCAGATCAGCAAATCCTGCACTTCATCTTCATCTGAACTCCTGACGGTGACTTCTGACAATAATAATAACGGACATCGATCGTTTCGCTGCACTGCGCCTGCAGTCTGCGCTCAGGGAAAACTTCTCCCTGCACACCTGCAGCGTTGGAGGGATTGAATTTGGCCTCGTTTACTGGGTGCTGAGTGCACGGCAACGGTGCACATTCAGTCCCATTAAAAACACTGTGATGCATTTACACAGACTGCTAAACATACGCTGCACTTTATTGCTGAGACGACATCTTTTTCCAGTCATGACTGCGTAGACATCAGGCGGGGGGTGGGGGGGTGGGGGGGTGGGGGGGTGGGGTGGGGGGTTTGCTCAGTAAGGCGAGTGATCTGTTAGAGGAACATGAGCGTCGGCTCGGCCAAACACCACCAAGAAAAGGAATGAGGAGGATCATGATGGAGAAACTTGGAAGGTGTTTTAAAGCCGATGGACGGCTGAGCTCCTTATTTCCAGCCACATGTTTGCAGAAAGAGAAAAAAAAAGCAGAACCAAAGAGTCAGGACACCGAAAGAACTCACATGGACATTAAGAGGACAGAACCGCTGGAATGGAAGTGAGACCACGGCATCTGTCTCTGTCTCTGTCTCTGTCTCTGTCTCTGCAGCGCTCGTCTCTCTGCACCTTCCTGTCGCTTTGAAAGTCAAACTCTGATTAGTGTGAAGTAACTACTGTTTTCTTCCAAACATGCAGTTTGTGACTTTAAAAGCTCCAGCCAGCACGGAGCCGTGCTCTGTACATGTTGTTCTGCTTCTTTGCTTCTTGCTGCTACGTCTTCTTGCTGGTTGCTTTGTCTTGTTGTGAGGAGGCGGACATGGCGTTGGCGGCGGTGGCGTTGGCGGTGGCAGTCGTCGTCTGGGGTTCGGACCTCTGGCGTTGTGGCTCAGGCGCTGCAGAGGAGCTGGGGTGGGGGGCGGGCTGAGCGGGCGCTGAACCCACCCGCTGTGCAGGTGCAGACATGGCAGCGGTCTCCCGTCCTGCAGACCCTGATGTGGGCCTTTCTGGGACGCTGCTGCAGGCTGACGGCGGCGGGGCCACGCAGTCTTTCTGAGTTGAGGATTTGGCCGTCCTCTGTGAGGTGGTCGGTGAAGCAACTGGCTCGGTCTTCTGTCTGGTCGGGGACCCCGAAAGGTGAGGAGACTGAGGGGTCGGGAGCTGTTTAGGGGGAAACGATAGAGGGCCAGCTGGGGGGACGTCTGGGGTTCCACCTCTGGATGGTTTCTGGTCCTTCTGGCTCTTGTCTACAGCCGTGCTGAGTTTGACTGGACCCAAAACGCTCTTAGCTACTGTCGCTAGCTGGGACACGACCTTGTCCATGCTGCTCTCAGGGGCCGGAATGGGGGAGCTGGAACTGGAACCAGAAGCGGACGAGGACGACGCACTCAGACCCGCAGCAGCGGCCGCAGCGCACAGTCTCCGGTTGTCGGCCTCCTTCTTCTCCTTGGTGATTCCAGGAGAGGAGCAGGAGGCGCGGGGCGTCTCCTGACTGTCAGGGGTCCGGCTGTCTGTGGTGCTGCTGGCAGGTCTGGAGTCAGTGGTGCTCGTGGCGGCTCTGCAGTCGGTCGTATTTGTGGTAGAGGGGACTGTGGCTCTCGGGCTGTCCGGGGTTCGGTCCTCCGCTCTGGGCTCTGATGGTGCAGTCTTCCCCCTGAGACTCTTGGAGTCTGCTGGGGGGGTTGGCTTGAGGAAAGTGTCCTTGCTGACTGAGATGAACGCACTGCCTGGGGTGGAGAAGGGAAGGGGGCCCTGAGTGGGTTTTGTGGTACCGCTCGGCCCCAGGACCTTCCTCTCTTGTGCTGCGCTGCCTTCTGTGGATGAGGCCGACCTCGCGTCTTTTACTCCTGGACAGGAGGTGCTGTGACCGGGCTTGGTCTCTGTGACGGAGGGCAGGGTGTGCGAGGGGGTGGGCCTGCCTACCTGCGAGGGTCCTGTGTGGGTGAACGTGGCGTGAGGGGTGCAGGGGGACAGGCAGAGGGACGGCAGCGTGCCTCCGGGGCCCGTCCTCACAGTGGTGGGCCTCAGCAGGGGAGGAGGGGTGAAGGTCGTCCCCCTGCGTCCATCCTGGCTGTCCTCGGAGCCCTCGTCCGTCTCGTCCTCGGACGAATCGACCTCGTGGATGGCATCTTGCTTCTGCAGTGACTCCCGCCTCTCGGCCCGGTCCTGCCGGATGGCGGACAGCTTGTCCTTCAGCTTGCTCTTCCCGGGGGCCAGACCCAGCGAGCCGGACACCGTTCCGAGGGCGCCGTCCCCTTCCTGACGTCCTAACTTCCTGGATGAGGAGGAGTGTTTCTGCAGGCTGCCCTTCTCCACGCCGCGTCCCGCTGAGGACAGCAGACCCTCGCTGGCCGACTCCTGTAGGTCAGTGAGGAAGACACAGAATATGTATGACACTGTATTCACACCAATACAGAAATCCCATAATATGCACAGTGAAGTGAGCAGCTCTGCAGGTGAGCTGGCTCTAAGATCTAAGCATCTATCTGCCATCTACATCTAAATCTACCAGCGCTTTGGCATCATGTACATAACAAACTGCTAAATGCTCTCATCACGTCTCCACTGTCATAATCTTTTTATGGCAGCGCCGTCATCATCATTAAAGAATGGAAAGTAAAGACAATGAATGATTTCTCAGCTTGTTGTCGCTGTAATAAGCTCGTACCTGCAGACTCTGCAGACTCGGTTCTCTCTGCAGAATCTCCTTCTTAAACTCTGAATGTGAGATGTCCAGACTGTGCTTCCGGCTCCCTACGGCAGCTCCCACCGCCAGCTTCTTCTCCCCGACCGCCGCCACCCCGGAGGGAGACGAGGGGGAGCTAGCGAGGGAGGCGGCCAGCTTCTCGGCCGACTGCACCCTCTTGAGGAGCGGAGACCGCGGGGGCTCCGCGCTCTTCGGTCTGGATATCTGCCTCACCAGCGGAGGGGAGGAGTGGAGCTTCACGGGAAACGACTGGCCCACCGCCGCCTGTCCCAGGGCGTGGCTGGGCAGCGGGGAGGGCGAGCGCTGCGGCGAGCTGCTCTGAGGGGTGGGTGACGGCGTTCGGGCCAGGGGGGAGAGGGGGATGTTGCCGGCAGACTTGCGTCGGGGCGAGCGGTACTGGCGCTGGAGCTTCGGGGCGAGGCCGTGCAGCGAGCTGGGCCTGATGTGGCCGGAGCTCGCCGGGGAGTTCGGGACGCTGGAGCTCGGAGAGCTGCTCTGAGACGAGTTTCCACCGACTGACGGGAAGACAGGAAGCACGTTAATAACGCATTCACTTTCTTTTTAACGTATATTTCACCAATATCCTAAAGGCAGACGCAGCTGTCTGTTACCAGCGGTCCCTCTGTCGTTGTATAAGACTGTATAGTTATTTTCCAGGTGAGTGTGTCTCTCACCTGAGTGGGCGGAGTCCGGCGTGGACCTGTAGCCCTGCGTCGGGCTCCGTGGTGACAGGTTGTGCGTGGGCGAGCCGGGGCCGCTCTCCCCAGAGGACAGAGAGCGGTTCAGGGAGGACAGGCTGCGGCTGGTGTGGAGCAGAGACGCCTGCTTGGTGATCTTCCTGAACAGAGACGTCCTCTTCTTACTGCGAGAGAGGACACACAACGTCTCACACCACGAGGCCACATTCAACGCACACACAGCGATGCCTCACATAACACAGGTGTGTCCCACCTGTCCTGCCCCTCCTTGGTCTTGGTCTTCTTGTTGCGTCTCGCCATCTTGGACTTGTGGCTCGTCTTGCGGGCGGGGCCGACCTTGATGGACGTGTTCTCAAACGGGGTGGCAGAGATGGAGACTTTGGCGCCGCTCTGAGGGATTTTCATGTTTGTTATTAACGTCAATTTGAAAACTTTGTTTTTATGTTTAATGTTTTTTTACTTTGATCATTTGTGTCATGAAAGAAGAAAACAGCCTGATTCACGTCTCTCTGTGAGTCTACCTTCAGGATGAGCTCCACCACCTCCGTGTGGACCAGACCGTGAACCGGCTCTCCGTTGACGTGGGTGATCAGGTCCCCCTCCCTCAGCCCCGCCTCGTGGGCCGGGCCGCCCTCCTCCACGTGCTGAGAGAGACGGGTGGAGGAAAGAAGAAAGAAAGGTGGAGGAGAGAGAGGAAGAGGAGGGATGAAGGCCTGTGGGCTGTTCTGCTGTTGTTTACTGCCACCTTCTGTCAACAACAAGAATCCCAGTTCACTGCATTCATGGCAGCTTTTTCTTCTTCTACACTTTAAGAATTCATTACACATTAAGAAATCTAACATGAGGAGCTTCTCTCTACATGATGTCTGACACCTCAGACCTCAGACCTCCTCTGCGGACTCACCCAGACCATGTGGTGCACAGTGTAGATGTCAGAGTCTCCCATGTACACTCGGATGGCCCTCAGGGTGAAGCCGTACTTCTTGCCCGCCCTGTGGATCACGATGGCGGGCTTGACGCTGCTCACGGCCGGGGACAGGTCTCGACTTGGGGAGGAGTCCCGCGATGACGGATTGGATGACAGCGAGTGGGGCGACATCGGGCTGGCCAATGGAGAGGCTCCGTGGTGGTCTAAGAGCAGACACGAGACATTTGTGTTGGGGAGGGGGAGGCTTTTATGTACAAAATGCATTAAAAGTGCTGCTCCCGCTTCGCACGCTGACCTGCCGGGATCATCAGTGACAGCGTGGTGGCAGACGCCGACTTGATGACCTTGTTGAGCGGCCTGGAGCTTGGCGTCGCCGCGTGTTTGTCTGCGTCTCCGGACAGCAGCCGATGGCGGGCCCTGCGAGCCGCCAGGTCGCTGATGGCCCTCGGAGTCGACGGAGAGTCGCTGTCTCCTTTAGCAGCGGCGCCGCCGTTACTGCCATTGCCTTTGTGACCGCGCTCGCACACGTCGCCTGAACTGCCCGCTGCAGGAACAGGTGAGAGAGGAAGCTCAGATAGTAACACAGCTGTGTGTGTGTGTGTGTGTGCTGTGTGTGTGCGTGGCTCTGCAGTGTGTGTCTGCACTGACGTGTGAGCGTGGCCTTGCTCAGCTGACTGCAGGTAGAGCTCGGCGTGGTGGGAGACTCCTCCAGCTTCAGCTCTCTCTCCACGGGGAGCTCCGGGATGGCGAGGGGCAGCTCGTCGCACCGCGGGCCCCTCACTGCACTCGGACCCAACAGGCTGGGACTCTTTCGACTTCCAGCCGCACCTGAGAGAGACAAGAAAGACAAGAAACCAAGTCTGATTGACAGCTCGTTGTGTTCAGCTCAGCTGTGAAGGACTCTAAACTTTGGGAGATGAAGGTGGGTCAAACACTCTTCAGACACTTTTTTTAGCCTCAACAACCTCCTTTAATTCGGTCTGTTTCTGATGGACAGTTTCCTCCTGACGGCGAGCGACTGCACGCCATCAGAACATCCTTCCTGTGTTTTACCTTGACCTCCCTCTTCCTCTGAGGAGATGGCGAAGCGCGGCATCTCGATGATGGCTGAACAGCAGCGTCTCCGGACCGTCAGCGGCGGGCTGGAGTCGCTCTCCGTGTGGGACGACTCCGAGACAGACAGGCGCTTCCGCAGGCTGGACAGAGAGGAGATGACGAACACGTACAGGTCAGAAACACACAAACCAACACACGGAAACAAACTGGTCCCAGTGTGTCCACAAATGTCCACAGCTGGCGAGTGTATGGACGTGGAGAACTCACATCTCTGGAGATCCCACCAGCCAGGATCGATCCCTGGACTTGAGTCCGCTCAGGCTGTCCATGCGGTCTCCTCCCTCCTCGCTGAGGCTGCGTTTGGTGGGTGGAGGAGTCCTCTTCTCCTCGTGTAGAGACAGACGCTCCATGCTGCTGTACACCTGCAGTCACAGATGTGTGTCAGATTATTGTTTTCTGTTCTCAAACACACGATGAGAACTGCAGTTTATTATATTATTCTGCACAATATGGAGCCCATAATCTATAAAAACCTAGAGGAGACTCCACCAAGGCTGCAGAGACAGTGACACCTGAGCCAGATGTCTTTTATGAATGAGTAAATATTCTCAATGATAAAAACGTACCTTGCTGAAGCGAGGCGAGCAGGAGGAGAACTGCCGGATCTCCACGTGTTCGTCGTCGTTGGTGTCGTCCTCCTCCTCTGAGTCGATGTGGTGGTAGCGGTCGGAGCGAGCTGAGGGACACGGACACACACACACACACACACACACACAGATTAGCTGGCGTGCTGTGACTGACAGGTTTGGATGAAGAGTCAGAGACGTACTGTCAAAGTAGCTGGTGTCGTCCTCGGACTCCAGCTGGGGAATGAACTCGGCCTTCTGCCTCAGCAGGCTGTTCCAGTCCAGCTCTGTGAAGAACGGGTGCTGCTTCACCTCAAAGGCACTTCCTGTTGAGATGAAGGAGAAGACGGAGCGGGTGGAGAGCAGGGAGGATGAGGAGCGAAGGAACAGGGAGAGGAAGCAGCGTGAGAACAGATTTGACCTGCTTTGGGCCAAACGTTCGGTGGAATCTGACTGCGCTTTTATTTTGAAACTCTGAGTGGAGTCACCTGTGCCCAGCCTCTCCAGAGGGTTCTGTCTCAGCAGCTTGGAGATCAGGTCCTGAGCCTCCTGAGGCAGAGCTTCGTCCTCCTCCGGCCAGATGATCTCATCTACCACAAAGCACAAACACAGCGGACACACACGGATCTTTAGCGTCACACCAAACGCTGCCGCCAAGGTCAACGGAGAGAAAACAAAGAAGAAACGAGCCCATGTGATGCTGGTTTTCTAACTGCTGTCAGACTTCAGCTGAACATATGAAACCTCTCGTGGAAAACAAAATATCACCAGCGATCGCTAACAAAGACAAACAAAACGAGCTTCAGACTGATGAAATCATTAATCTGGTGCAATAAAGCATCATTGAAGGATTTGTTCCACCCTGTTAGCATTAGCTGATGATTAGCTGACGTGCTTCTTTGCCTCCTCTCAGCAGCATTAGTGGTGTATTATAGTAACTTTACTTCCACAGATGGACGCTCGGGGTGAAACCCGCCGCCCCTCACATGAACCTCACTGCCAAACATCCTGCAGACGGAGAAAAATACAGAACAGCTCGAGGAGGCGCTCCATCCTTCATCACCATAGCGCAGCACGGTGGAGAGACAGCCATAAAAGAGATGTGCAGGGATCAATGCGGGTTTATGATCATTGACTCGCCCTTTCATCGAAGGGAATTCAAAGGAGAACAGGAGGCAGGAGAGAAGATTGATTTTATTCCTGCTACGTCGAGTCTGTGCTTCTGGGCTGCAGAGTAACGTCTGAATCTGCTCATCCTGATGATTCTGTCAGGCCTGCTGCTCCATCAGCTCCAGCATGAAACACTCACATAAACACAGAGCAGGAACCCCACAACATCCACGTTTAAGCATGTGATCTGTATCATATGAACACATTTATCTGTAACTATTATCCTGCAAAACAATGGGAGCGTATTCTGGTCTGGATTGAACTGTTAGACTGGACTGAAAGTGTGGAAGCAAAGTTTGTTTGTGCAGGTGGTGAAGAAGCCTGGGAAGCTAACTGCTAACATGCTAGCACGTTAACGTATCTGCACCTCTCGACTCTCTGACTGCAGACCTTCATGCAGATCAGTTTTTAGTCCAGCCTGGACGCGACACACAGCTGATGGAACATCTTCATCAGCACTGATGCTCACCGCTGATGACCTGACCGAACAGCTCCTCTGGCGTGTCTCCGAAGAAGGGGGCGCAGCCCACCAGGAACTCGTACAGGATGACCCCCATCGCCCACCAGTCCACCGGCTTCCCGTAGCCCTGACGCAGGATCACCTCTGGGGCGATGTACTCAGGTGTGCCGCACACCTGAAGAGGCATCAGACAGAAGTGATAGTTAAGGCCAAACTCCTGACGGCAGCAGAGGAAGAGGTTAGCTGAATTTCATAAAAGCTTGAAGGTCAACAGGTGAGCTTTCACCTGTTTGTCCAGGAACTCTCTGGTGTCTTTCTCGATGTGTCCTTCGTACAAGTTTGTGGTCAAACTCATCAAACCGATCTTTGAGAGGCCGAAGTCCGTCAGCTTAATGTGTCCCATGGACGTGATGAGGAGGCTGCAGGAAACAGTGGAAAGTGCATCAAAGTTCAACCTTTAGTAGCTTTGGTCACACTGGTTCACGCTAAATAACGGCACAGAAGAAGAGACGAGCTGGCGAGGAGCAGATACGGCTGTCTGAGTCTTACTTGTCGGGTTTGAGGTCTCTGTGCACGATGCCGTAGTTGTGGAGATACTCCAAGGCGAGGACGGTCTCTGCGAAGTACATTCGAGCCATGTCGACCGGCAGCGCTCCGATGTTCTTCAGCAGCGTGGCGCAGTCTCCGCCTGCAGGGGGCGGAGCCGACGTTAAGCACACCACGACGTGACGGCACGGATGATAATCTGTGACGAGGATGATCTTACCCTCCACGTACTCCATCACCATGCACAGGTGCCTCCTGGTCTCGAAGGAACAGAACATGGAGACGACGAACGGGTTCTCGGCGAACGTCAGGATGTCTCGTTCCACGAAGGCCTGCTGGATCTGGTTCCTCAGGATCAGGTTCTGCTTGTTGATCTTCTTCATGGCGAAACGCTGCCTGGTCTCCTTGTGACGCACCAGAAAGACGGCGCTGCACGCAAAGAAAGACAGACGAGAGACATCCATCAGGTCAACACTTTAACAGCTGCAGCGGTTTATTTTACAGCCACCAGGTACGTCCTGGAGGTCACAGACTGAGTCTTTGGGGACACGCCGTCTCACCCGTAGGCGCCGTTACTGATCAGCTTGATGTTCTCAAAGTCCTCCTCTCGAGGTGTTTTGGTTTTGGTCTGCGGTGGAGCTGCTGGGACTGTGGTTCCTCGACTCTGAAACACAGAGGTCAGAGTGAATGAAGGCTTTCTGGTCAAAAACATGAACATCTAAAACTGCGAAGACCATCTGAAAGACGATGGTATGACTCTGAGCTCACATCCACCGAGTCGTCGGTCTCTGGGGTCTCTGGGTTGCCACTGTCGTAGCTGCTCAGCTGGGCCATTTCTACAGAGACACACAGAGATGAAGGTTTCCACTGAGGTCTCACACACATGAAACAAAGCGAAGTGCTGGTTCTGAGGCGCGTTACCCTCCAGGGGGTCCCTGGTGAGGCCCAGCTGGCTGATGATGTATCGGGGGATGTCAGACTTGATGCCCTGGCCCTCCTTAGCATGGCCCTCTGCTGCTTCCAACAAATGGTAGAACTCCTCGGGATCAAACTCCTGCAGGAGGAGATGGGAGGAGCGAGGGAGCGAAGGCAGAGAAACAGGTGAGGAGAGGAAGAGGAGGAAGACAGAAAGGCAGACATTCAAGTTTGGAAAGACAGACAGGAGACAGCAGGTACGTCCTTCAGTCTCTATGCTGGCTTTCACTTTAACTTCTGCTGGGTTTGTTTTTCATTCCAACAACAACAACAACAACAACGACAACAACAACAACAACGACAACAACAACCACCACCTCACTGTGTGATGTCCAACAATAAAACCGCCGTCTGATTGGACAATAAACTCTGACCTCTGCAACAACAGCAGAGATGCATCGATGTGAGAGGAGGAAGGACGGTTTTGTCCTCACACACACCCCAGTTTAACTCATGTGTCCTCTGACACACACACACACACACACACACAGTATACATGTAAAGACGCCTCCTCCTCCTCGTCTCTCTGCCTCATTATAAAAAGCCGTCCTGTACAGTGTCACAGCTTCAGCTGGATGTGATTAGTCAAAACTACCGATGTGAGCGCCGAGCGCACTCCCCTCCTCTTCCTCCACTTATCCCTCCGTCATCCACACTTCTTTTTCTCTCTCCTGCTCTTTGTCTCATCTCTGCTTGGATTCACCTGTTTGACCAGACGTGCACCATCTCAGCCCACACTGATGGAGGTGCAGGGTGGAGGGTGGAGGAAGCCCGGCTGTTTAAGTGTGTGGACGTCAGGCTGATTTAAAATTCTCAGAGGACGTCCAGCAATGAAGCAGGAAGCTCTAAAGTGTTTAAGAAGCACACGAGGAGTCGATCGACTCAACGCTGCTCACGTCCTTCACTCATTCACACCAGCGAGCAGCAGAGGGATTAAAATGCAAAGACAGGAGAGGGCTACGGCCAGCTCGCCTCAAAGGACAGAAGTATTACACGAAACATGCAGTATCAAAGACTCCTCCTGAGTATTATCTTCACAGATTATGTCTCTGGGTTGTTGTTAATGAATGAGTTCCACGGATGCATTTGAAAGGCTCGTTTAATATTTAACGCTGCATCATATCTTAAGATGATGAAACGTTTATGTTTTTATCTTCTCCTGCTGTTTGATTAACGCACTGCAGCAAAAACCACATTATTTCCCTCTGAAATGCAGCAGAGCAGATTTATGAAGTGGAAAATATTCAGTAAAGTCAAAGTGCCTCTAAGCTGCACTTGGAAGAGTCTTCACTGATGAAGTGTTGTACTCCTACAGCCTGGTCGGACCCGAGTGTTTAAAAAAGTAGAAACTGAAAAGCAGAAATATTATCTTTTTTACTCCAAGCTCTCTTCCATTACCCATGATGCTACCTGACCAATACAGTTTGGTTGTGTTGCTAGTAGCGGCTAACGTAGCGGCTAACCAGCAGCAGCGTCAGAGGTCGACTCGGCTCGCTTCTTTCTAACTTCACACCAACAGATCTGAGGCAGTTTCACCTTCTTCTGACTCGAGTGACATCACCTGAGGACATTTATCAGACTTCACGCAGCTTCCTCTGAGACACTGAAGCTTTTCGTCGTACAGTTCTGCCCCAAACGGCCTGAACTGACTTTGTTTGAATGAATAAATGACAAAAACATTATTTTGAAAATCACTAAACTGAATAAAAGCGTGGGTGCACACGAGCCTGCGACACGCTTCACTTCACGCGTGCTCAGAAACTGAACACGCCAACGAGCTTCTCTCACCAGACACTCGAGCAGACGCGCCGGCCGGGCGATGATGATCATCAGCTTCTTGACGAGTTGTGTGACGAAGGTGACCTCCACGCTCTCCGAGCGCTCGTGAGCCTGCACACACAGAGACAAGAGGACAGCAGGAGGACGGTTAGCGTGGCAGCGTGAGAGGAAACACTTTACCTCAGCGTCAGTGTTACAGAGAGGAAAATCCTGAATGAGGGTTTAATGCAGAGACTTTGTCTGTGAGGCGACTGATCGTAAAATAAAACTTCATCATCTTTAATTCTGTCATTTATCATCATGAACCTTCTGCGACCTTGAAGCTGAGCAGAGAACGAACGTCTCTGCATTGTTTGTCCTTCACAAACAAAGCGGGACAAACATTTTGAGGACAAGCGGACAGCCGAGTCCTTCCTGCAGCGACACCTGAGAGGTAATCTAAACGAGAGCGACCTCCGCCTCGCTCCCACATATCCACCGTGAAACGCCTGTCAGCGTGGAGACAAGCAATTTACCCAGAAACCACTGCAAGTGACTGCAGACGCGTCTGCAGCAGACACTGATCCCCGGAAAGAAATGGGCTGGAAGTCAAGTGTGTGTGTGTGTGTGTGCGTGTGTGTTCTATAATGTGTGGAGTGTGTGTGTGTGTGTGTGCGTGTGTGTGTGTGTGTCACGCGGGCTAACAGAGAGGACGTGGCGGCACATAAACAAAGCGGGCGGCTCGTCGCCATTAGCCTAACAGGGCTGACAGACACAGGAGGCTCGGGGGTCCAGACCCCCCCTGAATTATTTATGAAGTGTAATGAAAGCTGGGGGGGGGGCGTCTGTGTACTGTATGTGCACGCTAAATATGTATAAGGGTGTGTGTGTGTGTGTGTGTGTGTGTGTGTGTGTTGACTGTACAGGCCAGTGATCGGTGAATAATGGACAGCTGAGGGACGGACTCCCACTGAGCAGAGACTAATTAACCAGTCTGTGTGTGTGTGTGTGTGTGTGTGTGTGTGTGTGTGTGTGTGTGTGTGTGTGTGTGTGTGTGTGTGTGTGTGTGTGGATTCTAATTGATCAGATTTTGACAGAAATATTGGTGGAAAAATCTTTACTTTTATAGATTTATAGAAAAAGAAATCCTGAAGGACAAACTTCAAAGAGACGAAAAATCATTTGTGATTTAACTTCAATTTTTAATTTCATTTTCACATGTTTGAGTCTTACTTTTCTTCCAGTTTTGAGATATTGTGTTACATTTGTTGCTTACAGTTGCTGTTGGTCGCACGTTTATATTAAAGTTTATATTAAAACTCAGAATTATTTGCTCGCAGTGGTTTGTGCTTTATAGTTTTTGAGTAATAATTCCATTTTAAAACGTTCAGTTAGAGTAAACAGCTTCATGTCTGACGCTCAGAGGTTAAATCTGATCTTTTCACGGTTCCATCAAACACGTTCTATTAAACTCGACTCCACAGGAAGCTGCCATCCCATTGGTCGCTCACTGGAAATTCGTTATAGCTGCTCAAAGCTGTCAAAGCCCACTCGTTTCCCTACAGGTGAGGCGACGTCAGCTATTGATTGGCCTGTTGGAGCACAGGTGATGTGTCCACCTGAGAGCAGCCGAGAGCCAATTAAAACCAGATGTTTGTATCTGAGCCCTGATGATCAAGCCGGGGGTTCAGGTCTGTGACAGATCACCGGTGCTGAGTTAGCGCTCGGTGACCTGCAGGGGTCTAACGGGGTCTCCCAGGGGTTCCAGCCTGGATGCAGTTGTCATGGTGATGGCCGGAAAGGTCACTAAGGCCCTGTGACAGGGATGGATGAGGGAGAGGAAGAGAGGACGAGCAGCGGAGGAACGAGAGGCGAAGGAGGGGGTAAAGGTGAAGGAGAGATAAAAGGCGAGAGCAGGAGCAGAGGAGGACCGAAGGAGGAGAGGCCTCCTGCCAGCTCTGTGATGGGGTCATGGCACGAGGGGAGGGGGGCGGATGGATGAAAAAAGGAATGGAGACGTAAAGAGGACAAAGGCGAAGGGCGGAGGAGAGTCAACTGACTGAAACTAAAATTTAAAGAAGGACGCTGAAAACACACCTGACGTCAGAACACAGGTGAGCTGATGAAGGATGGTGAGAAGCCTGAAGGCTCAACAACCAGAGAGACAGGAGTCACAGTTAAAGGGTCAGTTCACCAAATCCACGACATCGTTTCTGCAAAGAAGAGCTGCTGCTGATTTTTTAAATCCACTGAAACGAGGAGGCGCACGAGCAGGAGTGAAGACGTGACAGTACTGAATATGAGAATATCTGAAGTAGTCCAGATGTTTATGTGGAAGTTATTTTAAAGTCTCTGCTTGTTTCTGCATTTACAGGATTACTGAATCAGTCTGACGTGAACTGGATCTCACAGCCATGACTTCTAATATAAGACAAAAAGAGAGCACATGGGTGAACTGACCCTTTAAACTGAACAAAAGACCAAGTTCAGACCTCTGAACCTCCAGGAAGCATCTGAGACGACGCTCACTTTAACCCACAGAGCGAGGCAGTGAAGGCATCGTCGATCACACCTGTTTTCATGAGTATGCTCAGGTTTTAAGCTTTTATTAAAATCTGAAAAGTCTCTTTGCTTCTTAATGATCTGATCTGAATGAATCCATCAGAATGCAACAAATCACCAGCGGTGAAAATGTCCTGATGACTCATTAAAAGTCTGAATTATTAACAAGCTGCAGAAAAAAACAGCCAGAGAAGCTGAATGATTACAAGAAGATTGAATAATTAATGGACTCGACCTCTGGAACAGCTGTGACGCCTCGTTCAGAGCGAGCTACGACAAGCTGCTGTTAACACATTACACTGAAATCAAAGAATCAAAGAACAGGAAGTTAAAGGCTGATGAAGACCGTGAAGAAGAACCTGAAGCCTCCTTTCAAACCAGCTGAGACTCAAAGCTGACACGTCTCAGTCCGAAGACAAGAAATCCACTCAACTGTAAAGTCTGCGCCTGCCTCCTCCTCCTCCTCCCAGCTGTGAGTGAACACCTTCCACTCGCTCCTCCTCAGCACCTCCTCCAGCACCTCCTCCTCCTCCTCCAGCCTCCTCTGCCACGATACGCGAGACATATTTCCACCAAAAATCCACAAAACCAGGAATGTCCATAAACCACGCCGGCGGGGAGGCTGCTCTCACACCTCCGTCCACCTGCTCACGACCTCATCCTCCGCTCCGCTCTGCTCCACCTGCTGCTGCACTTGGCTGCTCGCCAAAAAAAACAAAAAAAAAACTGCCTTATGGCACCTAATTGGTGATGTCATCACCCAGCCCGCATTGCAGCTTCGGCATCTAAAGCTCCTCCAGATGTGTTCGAGTCCGGCTCCTCACACCCTCCAAAAGCATTCGAACGGGCTTCGTGCACGTACCGCCCCCTCCCCTCTGCGAGCCTGCCGGCCAATCACAAACAGAGGAATCCCCTCCAATCCCCGCCCATCCCGAAACCCTCCGACTGCGCCTCCTTCACCCCTCCTGCTCGTCTGGGAGAGTCATCCGTCAGCCCCCGGTGACCGCTGGAGTGTGAAATTAAAATCGGAGAGGAAGTGTGTGTGCGTGCTCGCCTGCATACGCGTGTGTGTGTATGATTGAGAGATAGTTTGCGCGTGTGTGTCCCAGCAGAACAGAAGGTCAATACGAGGCCGGTGGGAGCCATAATGTCCCCCCCCCAGGCACTGGAAACCTGAGCTAATAGAGATGTCACCACCGCCGCACATGTAAATATGACTGCGCACGCAGAAATACACAAAAACTGTCCCACATGGTCCCATCGTGAGGTAACACACACACACACACACACACACACACACGCACACACACGCACACACACGGCGTTTGTGAAGGAATGTGTGTGCTGAGCCACCTGACCACAGTCTTTGTGCCTTCGTATGACATCACGCGGCACTGACGGCGGCGGCCATGATGAACGAAGGAGCGCGTCACGCCGTGAGTTGTTCCACGGTGAGCAGAGCGTGACGGGGTGGGTGTCCACAGTCATGATGTCTTCATCCACAGCCCAGGACAGAGTTTAGAGCAGCTGCTCTTCATATTCATTGATCTGCTTTGAACTGGATGAATTATCCATTAATTGGACGTTAACCAATTGAACGCTTTCTCCAGTTTCCCTAAAATAAACGCTCCACGTGATATCTTCCAGCAGCCTGCAGATGAATCAGCAGTCACATGTTTGATTTCTATGAAATAATTCAGAAAATGTGCTAAAACCAGGCTGAGCTGTGTGAATCTGGACTGTTGTCTCCTCCTGTGATTCGTCCTGTGATCGAATCAAAAACGTCCACAGCGCAGGTGCTTCTCAGAAATCCCACAATGCAACGCTCTGCCCTGACAGATGTGGAAATTAGTCACGCAACTCTACAGCGATGACGCAAAGCGATGCTGATTCATTTGTTTGTCAAATTTTCTGTAAACTACAGTTTCGTACATGAGATCAGGAGCTCTTTCTGCGTTTTGAAAATGAAAGAATGAATGAGTGAATCTATTTGGCATCTATCTGAATGAGTTTTCCTTTTTTAATACGAGCAGTTTAACATCAGGAAGTCAATTCTTCTCTATCCTAGTAAATCCACAAATGAAAGTCTGCTTTGTCGCGCAGCTGTTAAACATTAAAGATCCACACATTTAAATAAAGTCTTTCTTTGAACACTAAAGCCTGATTTGGTGCACTGACACAGTTCTACTTTGTCCTGATTTGCTCTGGAAATGACTTTCCATCGTACAGCCTGAGCTTTAAAGCCCTCTCTGGCCTCCTGGAGCTGCTCTGTGCAGCTCAGTGAATGAACTTGTTGAACTCACGTCTTGCAGCAGCTTCTCCAGGCTCTCCTGGAGCTCGTAGAAGTAGCGGGAGGTGATGAGGCCCTCTCGGCTTTTCTCCAGGCAGTCTCTGGACAGCTCTATCAGCTGATGGTGGATGAAGCTCAGGACCCCGTCGGCCAGCGGGCAGACCTTATCCGGGGCGGAGGAGGAGAGCAGCTCGGCCAGGCGCTCCTCCATCTGAGCCGTCGCCTGCGGGGAGGGAGGAGGGAGGAGGGGGGAGGTGACAGAGGGGGGAGACGAGGATGAGTCATAGAAGAGGGACACGCAGCAGAGACGTGGACAGACAAAAAACTGCAGGTGCACCGTATGAACTCATGTCAGAGAAAATCTGTTCACAAACTAACACTTCCTGCAGCCTCTTCACAATAAAAGCCCTCCAGCTTTGTTAAGCAGCTAATCAGGTTTAACTAAATCTACACAGTTGAGACCTGCAGCTCTTCAGGTGTCGCATCCACACGCCTGAACAGCTGATTACAACCTGTAACGTTCCCTGCTCTCGCTGCCTGTTTGCACTCATCCTGCACAGGAAGTGTGTGTGTGCAGCACAAACCTTGGGGAACCTCTCTTTGTACACGTGGTTCATCATCACGATCTCGTGGTCGAAGGAGATGGGCGAGCGGCCGGGACTGAAAGCAGACACACAAACACAGATGAAGCCGTGATGATGCCTTCATGTGTTAATTCAACCAAAACTGAAGCAAACGAGTCTTCATGTCCGTCTGTCTGCAGAGGAGCACTCACTCATGGTGCCTTCATCATGCATCATTCATCAAAGTCACAAAGAGCTGTGCTTTTATTTTGTAGAAACATTAAACATGAACAGACTGTGAGCTGTAGCTTCAGCTCCTCTCATGTTCCTCCAACACTTCAGCAGAGTGTTCAACCTCTCAGCTGCCTGAGATCTATGTGGGTCTCATGTTTGACATGCTGGTGGGACAAATATGATGCTTCTCATGTCTGAGACACAGCTTTACTCTGACAGATGAATGCTGAGCAATCAGCTGCTCTGAAGGTATTCCAGGTGCCTTTCTGCTCAGCACGTGTTGTTAAACGAGTGTTTTTTGGAGATTTATCTTTCAGAGAAACAGATTCAGGCCGACCGGCCGAGCGAGACAAGCACTGAGGTCCAGCTGAAGGACGGCTGTGGACTTTGCTCTCTCAGAGGACGGAGTGCCGCAGGGACACAGCTGAGCAGACCGGACGTGACACGCGGGATTGGTCGGGTCAGCGCAGCGCAGAGGGAGTACGAGCGGGGCGGCGGTCTCACACACACTAACGGGACCTCGGGGTCTTCATCATATGTGTGTCCTCAGCAGTGAACTGAGGACCGTGACAGCCTATGGACTCACATGGCTGCACACTGAGAGCGGCACAAGGGTAACGCTGCTGGAGACCAGCGTGTGTGTGTGTGTGTGTGTGTGTGTGTGTGTGTGTGTGTGTGTGTGTGTGTGTGTGTGTGTGTGTGTGTGTGTGTGTGTGTGTGCTGCTGTCAGTAATGAAGCGGCTGTCCGTCAGCTCTCGGGGGGTTTCATGAGCTGACGGTGATGTCTCCTTCAGTCCACACCGGCTCCAGCAGAATATCAATCCATCTGTCTTTCACTCACTGGACTCAATTTTCTCTCCATTTCCCTCCTCCGGGGACTCGTCTCTTTTTATATTCTATCACCCCCCCCCCCCCCCCCCACACACACACACACACACACACACACACACACACACACACACCCCACGCCTCTACAGTCAGACAAAACAGCGACAGCAGCAATATCCTTGACCTTTCTGTGTCTCACTTTCAGGAGAATAAGGGGATGACAACAGGTGACAGGTGTGTGTGTGTGTGTGTGTGTGTGTGTGTGTGTGTACACGTCATGGCAGAGAAATTTCATTCCAGGCAATTTTCAGCCTTGTTAGCCTGATGCATTATTCATTGCATCCACACATGACTGTAAACATTTCCCTCTAAATATTGCAACTGCAATTTCAGTGTTTTGGGACTCATGAAAATAATCTGATTACATGATAAAAAATCATTTGGTCCTGGAATTGATCCACAGTGAGACACACATCTGAACAGTAAACCTGAAGTCAGAGCGATGAAGAAAAAAATCATTACAGTATAAAATAACATTAATCAAGATTAAACAAAAACATAATAAGAAAAAATAAAATAAATAGAACAGAGCAGCTAAAAAACAGACAGGTTTATAAAAGGTGGGGGTCCAGATGTCTTTGTACAGAATGAGTCATTGGTACACACACACACACACACACACACACACACACACACACACACACACACACACACACACACACACACACACACGTGACCTGTGTGATGAGGTAATGCTTTAAGTCATCCATCGGCAGCTCAAAGTCCAATTACCAGCGTAATAGGAATGAGAGCAGCCTGGACGTGACAGACGAGCTGAACGTCATGGAGGCTGTTTATCACTATCAGACACACGGTGACAGGTGACCACACACACACACATAAGTACGCACACACACACACACACACAAGAAATACAGCACATAACGTTCTTCCATTTCTCTTTTGTCTTACGCTGCTTTGTTACGAGTTGTATGATTTTCTGTTGGGCTTTTAATGTGAAAACAGGCAGGAAGTGTTGAGCTGTCACTGACAGTGCCCGCCCCAGCGTTGATTGAGGTGACCCTTTAAACGAAACGAGCCTCCGCGCTGCGCCCACACACACGCTCAGGCCTGGCTGATGTGTGTCAGTCACTCTCACACCTTCAACTTTGAAACTCTCCTTTCATGTTCGTGTTTCTGGAAAAAGAGAAATCAATCAGAGCGCGGCGGGCTCTGCCGGCGGGCTCGGTAATTAAAGGTTAGCCTTGACAGAGACGGATTCGGCGCCGCAGGCTGTTATGTACATTCTTTAATTTCACAGAATATCTCTTTCTCCTCTTTCTCGTGTTATTCTTCCGTGTGCTCGTGGCTGTGAGCAGCCTGAGCCTTTATTAAAATAAAGCTCCCGTTCAGAGCGAGCTGCACCGAGGTCGCAGTGAAATCCCCGGGATGAATAACACGGGAAGGCAGACAAAGGCTAATTACAACACGGCTATATTTCTGCTGTAATGGGAAATAAAAATCGCCTCGCAGCGATCCCTGCAAAAAAACGCCTCATTCACATCATTATTTTGAGGAACGACCTTGGAGACGAGGCTTCGCAGGAAGTGCTTTTGTTTTCACGTGGAAGTTGAGAAGTTAGAGAGAGAGAGAGAGCCGATATTTCTGAAGTGGAATGAAACAAAAATGTGTGTCCAGCGTTGGATAATTAAAACGTTGGGCGTCGTCCTCCTCTGCAGCTAAGTGGTGATGTCACACCTGACAAAAGGCACTCAAAATGCAAACGAGCTCATTGGCAGAGAGGGTAATTGAAGTAAATCAGACGAGACAGCCAATCAGATGGTGACGGCGAGGCGGGGAGGACAAAGAGGTGAGGAGGGGGGAGAGTCCGAGAAAAATAACAGTGATGCTTCACAACTGAGGAGGGCGACTCGGGAAATGAGAGGCCTAATTGAGCGTGACGGAGAGGGGATGAGGTGTGTGTGTGTGTGTGCGTGTGTGTGCGTGTGTGTGTGTGTGTGTGTGTGTGTGTGTGTGTGTGTGTGTGTGCGTGCGTGCGTGCGTGTGTGTGTGTGCGTGTGTGTGCGTGCGTGTGTGTGCGTGTGTGTGCGTGTGTGTGATGAAATTCATGACTCCACTGAAAACATGTTGGTAAAAAGCTCCTGAAAGCATCACGTGTTCAGATTATTTCAGACAAGAATTTATTCCTGTTGTTTCTTTGTGTTTGTTAGAAATCTCCGTTTTCTGATCCGTTCATGTGACGTCAGCACCTGTTCACCTGTTCACCTGTTCACCTGTTCACATGTTCACCTGTTCACCTGTTCACCTGTTCACATGTTCACCTGTTCACATGTTCACCTGTTCACCTGCAGTCTTAACAAGAATATGACAAATAAAACTGGGCCTTGAGTCGGTTCGGCTTTACTGCTGATGCTGCGGTAGTTTGATGGCGAGAATACGTTTGCTTCCTGTGACGCCACAGTCTGATAGAGCAGAACGTGGTTTTCCAGACAGGAAGTCGACGGGCGGCAGCGACTGAGGCTTGTTCGCAGCGCAGAGGAGAGGACGGACAGACAGACGGGGGGTGATGAGACGTGACAGATACACTGCAGAACTAAACTGGACAAGAAGAGGAGACGCTGAAGGAGGAGAATGAAGACGAGAGAGGAAGAGAGAAAGTGTTAAATGACAAAAAGGCTGACTGTCATCAATCACAGCGGACTCGTAAAATTAGCATAAAACTGCGCTCTGCACCTCATTTTCATTTGTTCTCTCTCTCATGCAGACACGCTCGTCCCTCGCCCTCTGTCTGTCCCACTCAGCGCGTCTTGTTTAAGCCTGTCCTCAGACCAGCCTGTCCTCAGACCAGCCTGTCCTCAGACCAGCCTGGCTCTCAGCTCTCTGTTGTTATTTATCTGCCTGCAGACGGTCTGCAGACTTCACTGAGAGCTTTTTAATGACACTCTGCTGGTGGATGATACCATGTCAGGCTCTCTGCTGAGGCTCACCGGCCTGCACGTCAGGGCGTGACAGGCGGCTGCAGCCCAAACACTTTTCAAAGGCGTCTCCACATAGAACAACCTGCTCGCCGTCGTCTTCCCCTCTGTGATCGCAGCACTTTGGTTCATTTCTGATAAAAGCTGAACATTTTCTAACGTCTCATCCTCCTCGTTTGTACTCTACGAGCCTGCATCCTTTACCTTTCCAGGGTTTCTAGTTCCTAGAAAGAAAGAGAGGTTGTATACGGGCACACACACACACACACACACGCACAGCCGGACATCAATCATCACACACAGTGGGACTCTAATCAGATACACACCATGCAACTGTGTCTGCTTTGGTCTCAGAGGATGAAAGAATTCAATATCTCTCAGTGAAGGAACAGAGATGAAGACGGGGAGGAAGCTGCTGAGACAAGAGATGAAGGCCAGATAGAAAGTGAGGAAGAAAAAAGATTGAAATAAAGGAAATTATGAGGAGGGACGACAGAGAGGCAGCGACAAGCTGAGAGTCAGAAAATGAGAGTGAAGAGACTGAAATCTGAAAGAGGCTCTCGACAGGAAGAAACAGAAAAGACGAGTGAGCTGGAGACGGACAGAGTGGACGAGACACAGACGGACAGAGTGGACGAGACGCAGACGGACAGAGTGGACGAGACGCAGACGGACAGACTGAACGAGACACAGATGGACAGGTGGGTCCACGGGTGGACAGGTGAACAGGTGAGTGTCACTGAGATAAGCAGTGAGGAGGCTCTGCTCGCTCCCACCTGTCATGGACGTGTCAGAGGGCTGTCTGACCTTTGTGAAGGCTGACACACACAACACACACACAACACACACACACACACACACACACACACACACACACACACACACACACACACACACACACTATGAAGGTATGCGGATGTTTGTGCGTCCTCCGCTGATCACGTCTTATTGTCTGTCTTCTGGACATTTCTGTCATTAAGACTAAATAAACTAACGACTAAAACAAAACAACACAACATAAACAACGTGCTGCTCTGAAGGAGAGGACAACAATCAGCACAGAGGTGCCCTCAGCGGCCACTTTATTAGGTACACCTCTCTGTCAGTGTGAAGCAAAAGAGACCATTCAAATCTCTGAGGGCAGAACATGTGGGACATCTGTTGGACTGGACTGAGACTCTTTGGGTGTGTCTCATAAGGGACTGATGGACATTGACTACAGAGAAGGAAAAGACTCAAAGCAACCAGAGATGAAGGTGCTGATAAGTTTCTGTCAGACATTTTTTCTCTCGTCCAACCACTGACAGCGTTTTCCTCTCAGAGGTGACAGTCAGTGACCCAGCGCTCATCAGGGTGGGGGCTCAGTGTGGTGTTTGTAAAGAGGACCTTCAGACAGAGCTCCTACCTGAGGCTGCGGGAGCGCGGTCTCATGGCGGGGGAGCGCCGTCCCTCCTCGTCCGTGATGCTCTCGGAGCTGAAGTGCTTGGTGAGGAAGTGCAGCTCGTCCGGGGTGGGCTGGAAGGGCAGCTGGTGCAGCTTCTCCTGAGATGAACAGGAGGACTGTGAGAGGAGGAGCACAGAGGGAGCAGATTACAACCAGCACTGGAGCTACTGCGGGCTGAGGCTGGGGGGGCGTCCGGGCCCGGCGAGGCCAGGTGAGGTGAGGTGGCTACAGGAGAGGGGGGGGCTGCAGGGTTCAGCTGTAGGTGTTTAGTATGGAGCCCAAGAACACAATTATGAGGCCTGGAGCTCAAATTACTCCAAACGCCACAGGTGACACAGGTGTGAGCTGTGAGGCGGAGCTGTGGTCCTGAGCTCTCTGACGTGAGGGACGCTGATGCCGTCAGATGACAGATGTTTAAATGTTCATGAATCTCTGACTCTGACGCACCATCTCTACAGCGGGTCTACTCTTCACTACGCCGCATCAGTCATTACACTGACTCTGAGACGGTTTCTACACATTACAAGGGAAACATTGACTGTCTCACCATATTTATTCCACATGTTTAGATGTCTTTAAGTGACCACATCAGTAACCACGGAGCACTGACGCCCACTTTCATCTAACAAGTTGTTTACGTTCCACAATGGGAGGAATCAAAGCAGCCCTGGCCCTCTGTAACTACGGCGAGCTAGCAGGCGTGCTAACAGTCTGGATGTGCGAGCTGAGCAGCTGACTCGGCTCGGTGCCTTTGAAGCACGCTGAGCTTCGTTCTGCAGGCGCAGGTACAGAAGAGCCGCATGCCGGGGCATCGAGAGGGGAGATGAAGGAGCAGCAGAAGGTAAAGCAGAGGGATTAGACCAGAGGGACTCAGATATGTCCCCATGAAGGAAGGACAGAAAGAGAGGACAAAGAGACCAGGGAGCAGAAGTACACTTGAGGGCATTAGAGGGGAGGGGGTGAGGAGGGACTGTGTCACAGCAGAGGGAGGCTGAGCTGGCAGAGGGATAGATAATCACACAATACATACACTTACGCTGAGAGACGGAGTACAGGAAAGATATTTACCGAGACGGTGGAGCTGGGAGTGTTGGTGCCATAGCCAGAGGAAGGCAACGAGGCCAGAGACCAGCGTCTGCCATCCGTCCTGGAGGGGGGACAGAAGACAAGAGGTGAGGACATCGAGAGCAAACATCCACCTTTTCATGTTCACACACGTCCTGAAGAGGCCATATCGAGGAGATGCAGCACCATCACACACAGAGAGGAAGTGACTGAGCTGAGGGAGAGAAGGTGCAAACGGGAGGATAACATGGACTCAAAGAGCAGGCAAAGCCGTGAGGAGGGTCCACCGAGACCCTGCAGACATGACGTAAAAAAGATGGAGTCAACACCCGAGAGCCCCCCCGACCTGACCTGACCTGACCTGAGCTGACCTGTGTGCTCCCCGCAGACCGGTGGAGTTTACATCGCTCTGGATTCGCTTTGTTCAAATGGAAATCAGCTGATATTCTCAACAAACCCCATAAAAAACCCAAACCAACAACACGATCGCTGACTTCCTGTCTGGCTCTCAGCTCAAAGCCCATTGGTTCAGACTGAAGGTGTGAATCCTTAAAAACACCTCACAAATCTGTCGTTTCATTTCTAAAAGAGGCCGCTGCTGACTGCAGTTTAATCAGCCGAACAGGAGGAAACGGAGCTTTTATGGGACTATTTTCAGCAGCGGATGAATCCACATGTGGTGCTGCAGTGTGTGTGTGTGTGTGTGTGCGTGTGTGTGTGTGTGTGTGTGTGTGTTCATGGTGATGAAGGAACCACAGTGAGGCCCACTGATGTGTTTTAATGGAGGTCAATGGCTCAGGCTGTCATACACACACACTGAACTGTTAGCAGTTAGCAGTTAGCATTCACTGCTGGTTTTCAGTCCTTTTATGAGACTCGCTGACAATAAGAAAAACTTTATCCTTCAAGGATCAAATATGAGTGAACTCCGGGTTTCTGACATTTTCTGACCCCCCCTCCCTCTCCGGGTCGTCGCTCCAGCGGTCAGACAGATTTTATTTTTGGCTCGGCGGGCGTCGCAGCAGCTGATGACGTTGTTCCTGCACAGAGTGCCGGGCAGGAGGAGGACCCTGCAGGGTCCTCACTCATGTCATTCAGTGTGTGTGTGCTCAGCCATGCAGGGAGGGGGGGGGGCAGGAAGGTGGCGGCAGGAAGAGGGAGGAAAGAGGTCTGAGGTCAAAGGTGAGAGGTTACCTGTCAGCCCTGTGCCCGTGACTGTAAGGGAGACAAGACAGTGGTTTTCTTTTTACAGCTGTCACCGACACAGTGTCAGACACACACACACACACACACACACACACACACACACACCACACACACACACACACACACACATTTTCCAAGCCTTCACGCCTCATGTTTTTAATTCAGTGGAGCTCAGCTTGCAAACACACGACCGAACACGACAAACGACTGTAAAATTGTGAAATAATCTAGTAAATCTTTACACTCTTCATCATCAAATGTTAGCTCGTCCTGCAGTAACACAGAGCTCCTTTAAAAACCATCATGAAAACAGCTTTTCAGGACTTTTGCGGCTCTGAAGAATAACTTTGTGTTGCAGGTTAATCTTATTTCAATGCAGCAGCTTTCAGACATTTTCCAGGAAAGTCAAACGTACGCGCTATCACGAGGATCAAATCAAACCAAAGGCGACGCTTCTGATTAATAAATAAATCAAGAGCAGTCAGGTGAGCGAGCTGTCATACCAGCCTCCACCACAGGGCGTCACTGCTGCCCTGATATCAGCGGCGCAGCGCTGAGGTCAGCCGTTGGACACAGAGGGATTTCCAGTTCAAATCAGCGTTAATGCTCTTTTTGGCTGCTGCGCGGCGCCATGATAGCCCGGGGGTTCGGTACGACAGCAAAGGTGTGTTACCATGGAAACATCATCACCATCTTCATGAAGATTTAAGGCTCGCTGAGGATTTCTTTATATTTTTCAAACTTTCATGTGAGCTTATATTAAAGTCTTTTATCTCGGATTGAAGATCACACAAATGCCTGAACATGCATCTGTCACAGCGACACACACACACACACACACACACACACACACACACACACACACACACACACACACACACACACACACACACACACACACACACACACACACACACACGCTCTTGCCCAGACAGATAAGAGCTTTATTAATCCTGGTTTGAGTGACAGCCTCAGAGTGATCATCTGCCTCCTCATCAGCTCGCACACCATCATCATCATCAGCGGCGGCGGCAGCTCTTGAGGCGTCGAGGCCACTGAGCCGTTGAGAGCTGAAGCACGGCTCATCCATTCTGTCTTCACTTCCTGTCTGATTAAAGTCTTTTATTTTGAGTCTCTTTCCCAGAACGACTCTTAACGCTGCTGTTAAACGCTGAAGTAACTCTCTGCTCGTGATGAAGGCTGATGAGGCCGCCGGGCTGTGTGCTGTGCATCATTTAACACTGTTCAACACTGCTTCCAGTGTGATGTCTGAGGCTGAACTCATGACCAAATGATGCTTTAATGCCAGAAGATAAACAGGCTCTATCAGGACTTCAGGAGCGCCGACATCACCTGAGAAAATGCTGCAAAGCTGCTGATTCTGCCCCAGAACGTTTGTGGAAAAACTATTTTTCCACCTTCTTTTTTTCATCCCGCCCCACCTACAAGGTGCACTGACTGTTTTCCAGGTGTGACCTCAAACACACCTGCACATCTGAGTGTGAGCCTCACCTGCGTGCAGGAACAAAGGAGAAGTGTGCAGCTGTGTTGGGGGAGAAGTTGCGAGGGCTGTCCAGAGGGCTGGTGCCTGTCAGACAGAGAAGAGGGAGGAAGAGGAGAACAGGTGAGCACGATGAAACACACGACCTCTGCAGGTATGTGCTGACCTCAGACAGTCACAGTCTAACACTGCACACCAGTACTCCCAGTACTCAACACTGGTGATGATGTTTGACTGAGAGCTTCAACTCTTCATGGACATGAAGTCTTCTGGCTGAATTATCAACACAAAGGATTACGATCTGGTTCTGACCTGTGGACATAAAAACTGAAGGAGGCAATTCAACTACAACTCCCAGGATGCATTTCAGCAAGAACCATCCGATCATCGACCTGGAGCTGAAGTTTGAGGAGACGTTCAGCAGTTTAAATTAGCTCATTCTCAGATTTTGGGTCAATAAATCTGAGATGACACGAGCACAAACTAACGATTTTCATCATTGATTCATCTGCCAATAACTTACAGGATCATCCATCCATCCATCCATCCATCCATCCATCCATCCATCCATCCATCCATCCATCCATCCATCCATCCCCAGAGCCCAAAGCGACGTCTTCAAACAGCTTCTTTTGTCCAACAATTCAAAACCCAAAGAGTCTTCATTTACATCAGAAATGATGAAGAAAAGCATCAAATCTTTACATTTATTTACAAATGTTTGACTGAAACGATTAATCAGTTATCAGAAGAGAAACGTGGCCATGACAGATTTCTGTTTCCATGTCGAGGAGATAATCTGAAGAAAACCTTCTTCTCCAACTCCAAACTCACTGAAACACTTAAACTGTCACATCAGTCAGATCTGAGGCGCTTAAATCACCCTTTGATCAGAGGCCTTGTGAAGACTGATCACACATGGGGGGCGACGTTGATTCTGCAGCGTCTGTGTTACTACTGAGCCCCCCCCAAACAAAAACAGGCGAGCGTGAACTTCACGTGATGCTGGATAATAAAGAGAAAGTCCACAAACAACCGGTTTGAACACAGACAGCAAACATCCAGCAGTGAACACCAAACATCTGCAGAGCGAACTGAACGACCTGAAGGGGAGGCGACAGCCAGGAAACACAGGAACCTCCTCTGATGAGCACGCACACACGCACGCACGCACGCACGCACGCACGCACACACACACACACACACACACACACACACACACACACGCGCGCGCGCGCACGCACACACACACACACGGGTGCAGGGGCAGGCCGCCGGCCTCAGAAACGGGAGGAGAGATTAAGTCGTGGGACATTTCCGCATCAATTATTCATTTTCCTCAGCGGCTCGTCTGGACGCTGCAGAAAGTCAAATATTAATAAGAACGTTTGCTTCCCGTCAGACGGGATCTGAGTCTGTGGCCGGAGAGCAGAACATGTGTGTGTTTCAGTCAGACAGAAGCTTGTTAGCGTCGTGTGAAACGCCTCCTGAAGATGTCGCGTGCTGCTGAGGTCACGTCAAAGATAAAAAGGTCTCAGAGGGGCTGTTAGCCGGCTCGGTCACACCCCGCCTCAGCCGTGTGTGCACGCATGAGTGTGGACCGTCAGTCAATGCAGGGCTTATTCACACACCGGAGGACGCATCTGTGTGTGTGTGACGGTCAAAGCGTCTCTGCACATGTCTGTGCTCTCGTGTGTGTGACATGAGCTCAGTGTTAGCAGAGCTGGAGGATCTGCGTCCAAACCCCCCCTCAGAAAAGCTCGTCTGGTTTTGCACTGAGGCTTGATTTTAGTGCTGAAATGATCAGAAACCTTTCTAATCCATAAACTGCCATTTACTGATCAGAAATCCAGCATCGGCTGGACCACAGCAGAAGAACACGCCGTCCTCACTGAACATCTGGATCAATGGATCAAAGGTGCGATCGCAGCCCCTGGTCTGAGGTCAGCTGGGTGCTTTGTGCACCTCTACATCTCATCGACGGCCCTCAGGGACGCGGCAGTCTTCTACTTCCTGTTGACGTGTTGTTTCAAGCTGACACTGCTGGAAACTCTGCCACAGTCACATCTGTCAACGCTTCTGTCAGACACTGATGAGCTTCCTGCTCTGAGCTGACGGCCTGTTCGTTACCGCGCTCAGGTGTGTTTCTGTCCCACTGACCTACAGGCAGCCACAGGTCGCGGCCGCCATACCTGCAGCCAAACGCCAGCAGAGGTCACTCGTACCACCGCTTCTACCACGAACCACCGTCATGTGACGTCCACAGCGACTGTCAGCGTGTTGACTTTGTTCTGATCGCTGACAGAAAAATATCAAATCGCTCCTCGTCAGGAAACGCTCGGCGGATTGTTTGTCGCACCTGAACGATGAAGCCGAGTGAAATGTAAATGACAGCTGAGAGCAGCAGGTAGGCGGCCTCGTCACCGCCGGCTCTCGAGCTGCTTCGCCGTCACATTTTAAGGTTTTGTACCGCAAACTGCGGTGACGGTGACCTACTTTAGCAAAGACCAAGAAACACACCCGCGTTTGAGATGCATGCAAATGTAATATCTGCTCTGCGCCTCCTCAGTCCCACCGCCTCGCCGCCTCCTCGGGGAGGCTGCGGCTGGGATAACAAAACACAGCTATAATTGGGGAGGGGGCGGGAAGAGAAGATGTGTGCTTCCTCAGGAGTGTGTGACAAGAAAGTGAATAAGAGAAAAGATCCCCGCTGTCTTTCTTTCTGTCCCTCATTACAATTACAAAGACGAGCGCGAAGCTGTTTGAATCCATCAAGTCAGAGCAGAGCTGCCACTCATCAGCTGGCCTTCATCAGAGAGGAGCTGAGAGGAGCAGGGAGGAGCAGAGAGGAGCAGGGAGGAGCAGCAAGGGAGGAGCAGCAAGGTGCAGGGAGGAGCAGGGAGGAGCAGAGAGGAGCAGGGAGAAGCAGGGAGGTGCAGCGAGGGAGGAGCAGGGAGGAGCAGGGAGGAGCAGAGAGGAGCAGGGAGAAGCAGGGAGGTGCAGCAAGGGAGGAGCAGCAAGGGTGGAGCAGGGAGGAGCAGCGAGGAGCAGCGAGGGAGGAGCAGCGAGCGAGGAGCAGGGAGGAGCAGCGAGGGAGGAGCAGGGAGGAGCAGCGAGGGAGGAGCAGGGAGGAGCAGCAAGGTGCAGGGAGGAGCAGGGAGGAGCAGAGAGGAGCAGGGAGAAGCAGGGAGGTGCAGCGAGGGAGGAGCAGGGAGGAGCAGGGAGGAGCAGAGAGGAGCAGGGAGAAGCAGGGAGGTGCAGCGAGGGAGGAGCAGGGAGGAGCAGGGAGGAGCAGAGAGGAGCAGGGAGAAGCAGGGAGGTGCAGCAAGGGAGGAGCAGGGAGGAGCAGCGAGGAGCAGCGAGCGAGGAGCAGGGAGGAGCAGCGAGCGAGGAGCAGAGAGGAGCTGAGAGGGAGGAGCAGGGAGGTGCAGCGAGGGAGGAGCAGGGAGGAGCAGAGAGGAGCAGGGAGGTGCAGGGAGGTGCAGGGAGGAGCAGAGAGGAGCAGAGAGGAGCAGAGAGGAGCAGAGAGGGAGGAACAAGGAGGAGCAGGGAGGAGCAGGGAGGGAGGAGCAGGGAGGAGCAGGGAGGAGCAGGAAGGAGTGTGGAGGATGAGGGGGGACGAGGGAAGGCGGGCAGGGGAAAAGAGAAGATTTACATGCTGAAAAGGAGAAGAAGGAAAAAATGAAAGTAGGTGTTCAGGAGAAAAAAAGATGAGAGGAAACGAGGGATTTATGCCTTTATGACTTTCAACATTTAATAAAAGCCGTTTTTGGAGAGGACTGGTCCTCATCGGCCCCTCGGGACATCAGACTTTGAGGAATCCACATTTGATGAGCAGTTAACAGCCGGATGATTGAAACCATGATGGAATTCATGATTAGGGCCAGAGCGAGAGACGGAGAGAAGAAGAAGAAAAAAGGCAATCAGCCACGTCTGGAGACGACTCCGGGAACGAAGGGAAAGGTCGAGGCGTGTTGATCAGTTAAGTACCAGCCGACAGCGACACATCGCAGCCTTGACTTGACGGGATTAAGATTTCCGTCGCGCTAACGTCAAACTTAGTCTGAAGCTTTTCCTCCGACGTTCATCCGACGATCGAGCCTGTCTCTGTGAGCAGCCGGAGAGCCGACGAGGGGCACAAACGCTCATCGCAGTATTTATTTCCTCTGCAGGGTCTCGAGGTCCACTGTGAGACTGGTGGCGGTGTTACCATGGCAACACAGCTGCCACATCAGTCTGGTGGCAGGAGGGAGGGAAAGAGGAAGAGAAGGAGGGAGAGGAGGGCAGAGGACAGAGGACAAAGGACACTGCACCACACTGTGACCCGAACTGGCAACCACAACAGTACCTGACCACCTGACCACCTGGCCTCCTGACCACCTGACCACCTGGCCTCCTGACCACCTGACCACCTGGCCTCCTGACCACCTGACCACCTGGCCTCCTGACCACCTGGCCTCACTCACCTCCTCTCCACCCCCGAGGCTGCAGCTCAACGCTCACTACAGTCAGTAACACAGGTGTAAGTTAACAGAGAACAACAAGCCAAACTAAGACCCTTTAGGCTTCTCAGTGTGCTTTTATTTTGAAGAGGTCAGAACTCGCTGGATGAAGAGCCCTCACACAAAACCACTTATCAAGAGTGTGTGTGTGTGTGTGTGTGTGTGTGTGTGTGTGTGTGTGTGTGTGTGTGTGTGTGTGTGTGTGTGTGTGTGTGTGTGTGTTTGTGTGTGTGTGTGTGCGCGCTCTGACTGACAGGTTGGTGAGCTCCATTATTTCCTGAGCAGGAAATGAAACGTGCAACTGTCTGTCAGCTGAGCACATACACACGTTAATGAGGATGTCTCTCTGTCTCTGTCTGTCTGTGTGTCCTCTCTGTCTCTCTCTCCTCAGCATCAGGTCTAATTCTTGATATTTTACCACCTCTCCATGTCTCATATCCATCCTGTCATCTCTCTCTGTCCCTCTCCCTCTCTGCCTGTCTCTCTCTGTCTGTCTGTCTGTCTGTCTTTCTCTCTGTCCCTGTCCCTCTCTCTGTCTCTCTCCTCAGCATCAGATATAATTCTTCTCCATGTCTCATATCCATCCTGCCGCCTCTGTCTCCGTCCTCTCGCTCACTGTCACCAACCCGTCCCTCTGATCTATATTTCGAGTGAGTCGCTCTCTCTCCATCGATCAATACCACTATTATTCATCTCTCCGCTCCCTCTCTCTCTTTACATGTGAGGGGTGGAGGGCTGGGTGGGTGTCTGCTGGTTGGTTTGGGGGTTTGTGTGCTTGTCTTACACGCTGTCAACGCCAAAAATCCTGTCAGCGCACATTTCACCTGTCACCATGTGCCCCCCCCCCCCCATGTTGAATACATGTAGAAACTCTGGTGGAGCTCGAGGTGACGCCTTCAGATGACGTCTTTCTAAGACAAACAGCGTACAGAGACACTCAGTGTGCAGAGGAAGATGAGACATCGTCACGTTTCACAGGCTGCAGCTGAGCCACATTTCACACCTTTTACTCCATTAAATGACCAGAGCTGTTTTGGTGATCCTGCCAAATGTTTTTCTGGTGATCGAGCGGAGATGAAGTTATTTGTTATGACTCACGACCAACTGATAAACACCAATCAGAGCCCCACCAGCACTGCTGTTTGGATTCTGATGCAGATATCGATGGGACAGATCACCAAACATTTGTATTATTTTCACACAATCACATTCAATAAACAAGTATTTTTGATAAGGATCTATTAAATTTAGTCAATCAGGATTACTGACCTGATTTTTACACAGTGAGACATTTTACAGCTGAAAAGGAAACTTGTCTGTCAGCAGGCTGCGCCGATATATTGATCAGGCTCCAACAGCACAGAGTCTGTCCTGAGCCGATCGATTGATACGATCTATTTATATCCACATGGCCCCGTCAATCAATTTAGATCATATGTTCATACTTTTATGATGTTGTTGTCAACAGGTCTCCAGGCACGCTGCAGGGTCAGAGGTCATTCTCTGGAGCAGCATCATCACACACGGTCAACACACATGCACAGCTCATCCAATCAGATGAGGCGTTTTTAAAACTGTGGACAACCTGCAGTTTCCAGGCAGCAGCCGTCAAACGTCTGTCTGCTGTCAAACGTCTCGCTGTGCGGACGCGGCGTGCAGTCGGAGCTGTTAATTGTGTGTGAGAGTAAACAACACAACTCCATGTAACACACCTGACCTGCTGTGACGACACACACCTTCCAGCCCCGCTGCAAGAGCAGGTAACACAACGACACCTTCCACCAATAACGATTCCTGTTTGCCTGTCAGTTATTAGACCCATCATTGCTAAGCTAAGCTAAGCTAAGCTAAGCTAAGCTAGACTGTGGACTCATAGTCCCAGGAGGACAGTAAAAACTGGCTCTTCATTCGTTTCCTGACTGCTGATCAGGACGCTGCAGGTATCTGGTGATATTTAGGCAGTACAGGTGTGTGTATGTGTGTGTGTGTGTGTGTGTGTGTGTGTGTGTGTGTTACCTGTGTGTCCATGCAGAGGTGAGTGCGGTCTTGGCAGGGTGGGGGAGGTGCTGGATGTCACAATCAAGCTCTTCCTGTTGCTCGTCCGACAGCTGAGGACAAAAACAAACCCGGTGAGTTAAACGAACTGGTCGTCGACTGCGTCACGTCCGACAGACGCTCGAGCAGCTCTGCCGTGAACCACACACAGATTTACAGTCACTGACTTCTCTGAGTGTCCCCGAGTCTTTAGGTATTTGTCCACCCTCAAACAGCCGCAGTCACTCGTCCGTCACACGTCCAGAAAACACACACACACCTCACACACGCTCATGAATGTCATTTGTACAAATGGCCAAAGGGTCCCTGCAGCTCTGCGTCAATAACAGCAGGTGTCCACTCAGACACACATCTGATCACAGCGTGTGTGTGTGTGTGTGCGTGCACGCACACCGTCTGTCCTTCACACCAGAGGACGCCGATGACACACAAACACGCCAGACAAAATCACAGCTGCAGTCATGGAAGCAACGACACAGAACTCAGAAGATTTGACTGAACGCCGTCATCGATCTACTCGTCGCTCCGACTCCTTATCGATTCCCTGATTGATCCCTGATCTGTTTTCTGTGTGGAAAACAACTGGGTGTCACTCAGGTGTGCAAGAGCTCCACTGATGAGGTTCACCACTTTATGAACACATGAGTGGATGAAGGAGATGAACACATGGACTCTTCTTTGGAGTCTGGGTTGTTGCGCAGAGATTATATTTACTGTGATGTGGAGAAACTGGTGAATACGCTGTGAACTACGTGCCTGGAGACAATAATAACACAGAGGAGCTGCCATCAGACCCATCAGAGCACTGGGTACGGCAGCCCGGACTGGACAATTACTGTAATTTACCTCTGATCCTCAAGTGGAGACAGCAGCTTTAAACAAAGCGACATGTTAATAACACGGCGTTCACAGATAAGAGTCAGCTCTGCTGCAGGATGCAGATGTTTACAGATGACACCATGGCAACAACATCGTTTTAGGCTCTGTGTGTGTGTGTGTGTGTGTGTGTGTGTGTGTGTGTGTGTGTTTATCCTTCAGAGATCTGTGTGCAGCTCAGAGCAAACTTCACTCTTTCATTTCCCAAAGGTTCTTCATGCACTCACACTTGTTTTTATGTTTCGTTGGTTTTGAGAGAAACAATTTCATCTCAGCTCAAATAACAGAAGTTATATGTTTGGACTAGAAATGTGTTTCTGTCAGTAAAAATAAAA